>NC_088713.1:39283608-39592775 GCF_963576615.1 Watersipora subatra
ATTTCTAATTACATGTACATTTTACTAATTATTGCATGATTGCAATAATATGATATTTCGCAAATGATTGTATTCATACATTGCTACTGTTTTGTAGCTCATACAGATAAGGAGAACATGAAGTGTACATTGACACGTATGTTTAGGAGAGGTAAGAAAAATTCATAAACAGCCTAATACATTTTGGTTTTTGAACCAAAATCAATTGTTTAATTAAAAACAGGTTATTCGAACAGTAAAATGAACCTTCCTAACTTTGTAAACTGTTTAAATAATGGAAATTTTTACCAGCACTAAAAGCAACTTTTTCAAATCTAGCTATTTTATTTTAAAAAGTGTGTAATAAGTGTAAATGTGTGCGCTTATATGTTTTTATAAATACTCTATTCATAGCTAGTATGGGAACTGCTTCTAAGGAACTATAGAAATGGTAGTGTAATGGTTAACACTTAAGACAGTAGAGTGGTAGGTCAGTGGTTCTAGCCCTGATACAGGATGTTTTCAATTGCTCCTGTAGTAAAGAAAACGATGCTGCACAAACTTCTTTAGATATGCTGTAGTGAAATCTTTGTTTGGATTATTTAGACCAAAATCAATAGGAGCAGATTGTGAAAGCCATAACCCCGGCCTTTGGCAGAAAATGCTTTTTTCACAAAATAAAATATTCTTTGTGAAATAAAAATGTATAGCGATAGGTTAAATCTTTAATATCTGGATACACTACATAAAATACAACCTGCAGTTCCTATTTTATAAACCACAACAAAGACATCTGCAAAAAATGATCCGGCGCAGAAGATAACGATAGTAGTATGTAGAGAGCAGATCTACACAAAAAAGTGACGGATCCAGCGGGGGGATAGAAAAAGGGGGTTGCGAATTAAATTGGCTAGGGGTGTAGATTGAATTGGGTGGAGTTGAATGAGATGTTGGGGTTTGGGGGGAAATTGTGGTGTAGAGTAGGGGGTTGAATTCGAGGGGGTATGGATCCGCTCCCGGCGTAATCGGCGGATTATCTGTGGATGAGTCATCCGATTAGTGGGGGATGAGTCATCCGATTAAACGTGGATTATCGCGGGATTAGTCGGGGGAATCGTTGCGGATTAGTCGGCCGAATCGTCGCGGATTATCGGTGGATTAGTGGGGGGTGAATATCTGGGACATCGAGGGCTGGTTGGTTTTCCGGAGTGGATCTCGCGGATTATCGAGGAGAGCGAGAGATTACCGGATGAGTGAGGGGGTTAATATCTGGGACACCGAGGGGTTGATTTTCCAAGTAATACAAGCAAATAAGACTGACGAAAATAACAATAATGAGATTGCTTTGCAATTCGTTATCGAGTGCAAGGGGGAGCGTGTGACATTATGTTCAATCATCAATCCTCAAATGTATAACATTTCCTCATCGTTTCAATGGAGCGTACCAGCTCTCATGATCTTGGATCGAAATGAAATTTATAAAGAGTCTAGGTCTTCTTCAGAATTGAAACTATTTAAAATTGATGGAGCCTGCAATCTGAAGGAATTTAGAGAGAAAATAAGCAAGGATTACAATCTCTGTATATCAAGACATTGATTACTTGAGGAAACTGTTCGGTGATAAAATTTTGGTGAAGGAATTGTTAATATGATTGCATTTTATAGTGATTATATGTTGTTATATCGTACAGGATTGAATTTACTATTAACGGATGATTTACCGAATATAAGTTTTGTATAACTTACAATATTTTGCAATTTCGCATGAGATGAATCTAAGAAAGATTTGGTTGATTGTACAATTCTCAATGTTTTAAAATGTTGATTGGAATAAATTTACAAAAGATTCAGTTACTCTCACTACGAAGTCTATATACAACACAATTTTTTGATTTTCGAAGTTGAGAGATCATCATGAGTAATCAGTATATTGAGAATTATTCCATGAAGTGGTAAAGCACCCATGGATCTTTTAATTAGATTAAACTAGTAGACTCGCTAGTTCCATGCACTGTGAGAGATCATCATGAGTAATCAGTATATTGAGAATTATTCCATGAAGTGGTAAAGCACCCATGGATCTTTTAATTAGATTAAACTAGTAGACTCGCTAGTTCCATGCACTGTGAGAGATCATCATGAGTAATCAGTATATTGAGAATTATTCCATGAAGTGGTAAAGCACCCATGGATCCTTTAATTGGATTAAACTAGTAGACTTGCTAGTTCCATGCACCGTGAGAAATCATGATGAGTAATCAGTATATTGAGAACTATTCCATGAAGTGGTAAAGCACCCATGGATCTTTTAATTAGATTAAACTAGTAGACTCGCTAGTTCCATGCACCGTGAGAGATCATCATGAGTAATCAGTATATTGAGAATTATTCCATGAAGTGGTAAAGCACCCATGGATCCTTTAATTGGATTAAACTAGTAGACTTGCTAGTTCCATGCACCGTGAGAGATCATCATGAGTAATCAGTATATTGAGAATTATTCCATGAAGTGGTAAAGCACCCAAGGATCCTTTAATTAGATTAAACTAGTAAACTTGCTAGTTCCATGCACCGTGAGAGATCATCATGAGTAATCAGTATATTGAGAATTATTCCATGAAGTGGTAAAGCACCCATAGATCCTTTAATTAGATTAAACTAGTACACTTGCTAGTTCCATGCACCGTACACTCCTGATGATCTCTTACAGTACTTTATAATAATTGTACACATACTTATTCTCTGTACTTTATTAACACTCATGATGATCTCTTACAGTACTTTATAATAATTGTACACATACTTATTTTCAGTACTTTATTAACACTCCTAATGATCTCTTACAGTACTTTATAATAATTGTACATATACTTATTCTCTGTACTTTATTAACACTCCTGATGATCTCTTACTACACTTTATAATAATTGTACATATACTTATTCTCAGTACTTTATAACCACTCCTAATGATCTCTTACAGTACTTTATAATAATTGTACATATACTTATTCTCAGTACTTTATTAACACCCCTAATGATCTCTTACAGTACTTTATAACAATTGTACATATACTTATTCTCAGTACTTTATTAACACTCCTGATGATCTCTTACAGTACTTTATAATAATTGTACATATACTTATTCTCTGTACTTTATTAACACTCCTAATGATCTCTTACAGTACTTTATAATAATTGTACATATACTTATTCTCTGTACTTTATTACCACTCCTGATGATCTCTTACAGCACTTTATAATAATTGTACATATACTTATTCTCAGTACTTTATTAACACTCCTGATGATCTCTTACAGCACTTTATAATAATTATACATATACTTATTATCAGTACTTTATTAACACTCCTGATGATCTCTTACAGCACTTTATAATAATTGTACATATACTTATTCTCAGTACTTTATTAACACTCCTGATGATCTCTTACAGCACTTTATAATAATTGTACATATACTTATTCTCAGTACTTTATTAACACTCCTGATGATCTCTTACAGCACTTTATAATAATTGTACATATACTTATTCTCTGTACTTTATTAACACTCCTGATGATCTCTTACAGCACTTTATAATAATTGTACATATACTTATTCTCTGTACTTTATTAACACTCCTGATGATCTCTTACAGCACTTTATAATAATTGTACACATACTTATTCTCTGTACTTTGTTAACACTCCTGATGATCTCTTAATACACTTTATAATAATTGTACATATACTTATTCTCAGTACTTTATTAACACTCCTGATGATCTCTTAATACACTTTATAATAATTGTACATATACTTATTCTCTGTACTTTATTAACACTCCTGATGATCTCTTACAGCACTTTATAATAATTGTACATATACTTATTCTCTGTACTTTATTAACACTCTTGATGATCTCTTACTACACTTTATAATAATTGTACATATACTTATTCTCTGTACTTTATTAACACTCCTGATGATCTCTGACAGCACTTTATAATAATTGTACATATACTTATTCTCTGTACTTTATTAACACTCTTGATGATCTCTTACAGCACTTTATAATAATTGTACACATACTTATTCTCAGTACTTTATTAACACTCCTGATGATCTCTTACAGCAATTTAGAATAATTGTACACATACTTATTCTCTGTACTTTATTAACACTCTTGATGATCTCTTACTACACTTTATAATAATTGTACACATACTTATTCTCTGTACTTTATTAACACTCCTGATGATCTCTTACAGCACTTTATAATAATTGTACATATACTTATTCTCTGTACTTTATTAACACTCTTGATGATCTCTTACTACACTTTATAATAATTGTACATATACTTATTCTCTGTACTTTATTAACACTCCTGATGATCTCTGACAGCACTTTATAATAATTGTACATATACTTATTCTCTGTACTTTATTAACACTCTTGATGATCTCTTACAGCACTTTATAATAATTGTACACATACTTATTCTCAGTACTTTATTAACACTCCTGATGATCTCTTACAGCAATTTAGAATAATTGTACACATACTTATTCTCTGTACTTTATTAACACTCTTGATGATCTCTTACTACACTTTATAATAATTGTACACATACTTATTCTCTGTATTTAATTAACACTCTTGATGGTCTTTTACTACACTTTATAATAATTGTACACATACTTATTCTTTGTACTTTTTTACCACACCTGATGATCTCTTACAGCACTTTATAATAATTGTACATATACTTATTCTCAGTACTTTATTAACACTCTTGATGATCTCTTACAGCACTTTATAATAATTGTACATATACTTATTCTCAGTACTTTATTAACACTCTTGATGATCTCTTACAGCACTTTATAATAATTGTACACATACTTATTCTCAGTACTTTATTAACACTCCTAATGATCTCTTACAGTACTTTATAATAATTGTACATATACTTATTCTCTGTACTTTATTAACACTCCTGATGATCTCTTACAGCACTTTATAATAATTGTACACATACTTATTCTCTGTACTTTATTAACACTCCTGATGATCTCTTACAGCAATTTAGAATAATTGTACACATACTTATTCTCTGTACTTCATTAACACTCTTGATGATCTCTTACTACACTTTATAATAATTGTACACATACTTATTATCTGTACTTTGTTAACACACCTGATGATCTCTTACAGCACTTTATAATGATTGTACATATACTTATTCTCTGTACTTTATTAACACCCCTAATGATCTCTTACAGCACTTTATAATAATTGTACATATACTTATTCTCTGTACTTTATTAACACTCTTGATGATCTCTTACAGCACTTTATAATAATTGTACATATACTTAATATTTGTACTTTATTAACACTCTTGATGAACTCTTACAGCACTTTATAATAATTGTACATATACTTATTATCTGTACTTTAATAACACTCCTGATGATCTCTTACTACACTTTATAATAATTGTACACATACTTATTCTCAGTACTTTATTAACACTCCTGATGATCTCTTACAGGACTTTATAATAATTGTACATATACTTATTCTCTATACTTTATTAACACTCCTGATGATCTTTTACAGCACTTTATAATAATTGTACATATACTTATTCTCTGTACTTTATTAACCCTACTGATGATCTCTTACAACATTTTATAATAATTGTACACATACTTATTCTCTGTACTTTATTAACACTCCTGACGATCTCTTACAGCACTTTATAATAATTGTACATATACTTATTCTCTGTACTTTATTAACACTTTTGATGATCTCTTACAGCACTTTATAATAATTGTACACATACTTATTCTCTGTACTTTAATAACACTCCTGATGATCTCTTACAGCACTTTATAATAATTGTACATATACTTATTCTCTGTACTTTATTGACACTCCTGATGATCTCTTACAGCACTTTATAATAATTGTACACATACTTATTCTCTCTACTTTATTAACACTCCTGATGATCTCTTACAGCAATTTAGAATAATTGTACACATACTTATTCTCTGTACTTTATTAACACTCTTGATGATCTCTTACTACACTTTATAATAATTGTACACATACTTATTATCTGTACTTTGTTAACACACCTGATGATCTCTTACAGCACTTTATAATAATTGTACATATACTTATTCTCTGTACTTTATTAACACCCCTAATGATCTCTTACAGCACTTTATAATAATTGTACATATACTTATTCTCTGTACTTTATTAACACTCTTGATGATCTCTTACAGCACTTTATAATAATTGTACATATACTTAATATTTGTACTTTATTAACACTCTTGATGAACTCTTACAGCACTTTATAATAATTGTACATATACTTATTATCTGTACTTTAATAACACTCCTGATGATCTCTTACTACACTTTATAATAATTGTACACATACTTATTCTCAGTACTTTATAAACACTCCTGATGATCTCTTACAGGACTTTATAATAATTGTACATATACTTATTCTCTATACTTTATTAACACTCCTGATGATCTTTTACAGCACTTTATAATAATTGCACATATACTTATTCTCTGTACTTTATTAACCCTACTGATGATCTCTTACAGCATTTTATAATAATTGTACACATACTTATTCTCTGTACTTTATTAACACTCCTGACGATCTCTTACAGCACTTTATAATAATTGTACATATACTTATTCTCTGTACTTTATTAACACTTTTGATGATCTCTTACAGCATTTTATAATAATTGTACATATACTTATTCTCTGTACTTTATTAACACTCTTGATGATCTCTTACAGCATTTTATAATAATTGTACATATACTTATTCTCAGTACTTTATTAACACTCCTGATGATCTCTTACAGCACTTTATAATAATTGTACATATACTTATTCTCTGTACTTTATTAACACTCCTGATGATCTCTTACAGCACTTTATAATAATTGTACATATACTTATTCTCTGTACTTTATTAACACTCCTGATGATCTCTTACAGCACTTTATAATAATTGTACACATACTTATTCTCTGTACTTTGTTAACACTCCTGATGATCTCTTAATACACTTTATAATAATTGTACATATACTTATTCTCAGTACTTTATTAACACTCCTGATGATCTCTTAATACACTTTATAATAATTGTACATATACTTATTCTCTGTACTTTATTAACACTCCTGATGATCTCTTACAGCACTTTATAATAATTGTACATATACTTATTCTCTGTACTTTATTAACACTCTTGATGATCTCTTACTACACTTTATAATAATTGTACATATACTTATTCTCTGTACTTTATTAACACTCCTGATGATCTCTGACAGCACTTTATAATAATTGTACATATACTTATTCTCTGTACTTTATTAACACTCTTGATGATCTCTTACAGCACTTTATAATAATTGTACACATACTTATTCTCAGTACTTTATTAACACTCCTGATGATCTCTTACAGCAATTTAGAATAATTGTACACATACTTATTCTCTGTACTTTATTAACACTCTTGATGATCTCTTACTACACTTTATAATAATTGTACACATACTTATTCTCTGTACTTTATTAACACTCCTGATGATCTCTTACAGCACTTTATAATAATTGTACATATACTTATTCTCTGTACTTTATTAACACTCTTGATGATCTCTTACTACACTTTATAATAATTGTACATATACTTATTCTCTGTACTTTATTAACACTCCTGATGATCTCTGACAGCACTTTATAATAATTGTACATATACTTATTCTCTGTACTTTATTAACACTCTTGATGATCTCTTACAGCACTTTATAATAATTGTACACATACTTATTCTCAGTACTTTATTAACACTCCTGATGATCTCTTACAGCAATTTAGAATAATTGTACACATACTTATTCTCTGTACTTTATTAACACTCTTGATGATCTCTTACTACACTTTATAATAATTGTACACATACTTATTCTCTGTATTTAATTAACACTCTTGATGGTCTTTTACTACACTTTATAATAATTGTACACATACTTATTCTTTGTACTTTTTTACCACACCTGATGATCTCTTACAGCACTTTATAATAATTGTACATATACTTATTCTCAGTACTTTATTAACACTCTTGATGATCTCTTACAGCACTTTATAATAATTGTACATATACTTATTCTCAGTACTTTATTAACACTCTTGATGATCTCTTACAGCACTTTATAATAATTGTACACATACTTATTCTCAGTACTTTATTAACACTCCTAATGATCTCTTACAGTACTTTATAATAATTGTACATATACTTATTCTCTGTACTTTATTAACACTCCTGATGATCTCTTACAGCACTTTATAATAATTGTACACATACTTATTCTCTGTACTTTATTAACACTCCTGATGATCTCTTACAGCAATTTAGAATAATTGTACACATACTTATTCTCTGTACTTCATTAACACTCTTGATGATCTCTTACTACACTTTATAATAATTGTACACATACTTATTATCTGTACTTTGTTAACACACCTGATGATCTCTTACAGCACTTTATAATGATTGTACATATACTTATTATCTGTACTTTATTAACACCCCTAATGATCTCTTACAGCACTTTATAATAATTGTACATATACTTATTCTCTGTACTTTATTAACACTCTTGATGATCTCTTACAGCACTTTATAATAATTGTACATATACTTAATATTTGTACTTTATTAACACTCTTGATGAACTCTTACAGCACTTTATAATAATTGTACATATACTTATTATCTGTACTTTAATAACACTCCTGATGATCTCTTACTACACTTTATAATAATTGTACACATACTTATTCTCAGTACTTTATTAACACTCCTGATGATCTCTTACAGGACTTTATAATAATTGTACATATACTTATTCTCTATACTTTATTAACACTCCTGATGATCTTTTACAGCACTTTATAATAATTGTACATATACTTATTCTCTGTACTTTATTAACCCTACTGATGATCTCTTACAACATTTTATAATAATTGTACACATACTTATTCTCTGTACTTTATTAACACTCCTGACGATCTCTTACAGCACTTTATAATAATTGTACATATACTTATTCTCTGTACTTTATTAACACTTTTGATGATCTCTTACAGCACTTTATAATAATTGTACACATACTTATTCTCTGTACTTTAATAACAATCCTGATGATCTCTTACAGCACTTTATAATAATTGTACATATACTTATTCTCTGTACTTTATTGACACTCCTGATGATCTCTTACAGCACTTTATAATAATTGTACACATACTTATTCTCTCTACTTTATTAACACTCCTGATGATCTCTTACAGCAATTTAGAATAAGTGTACACATACTTATTCTCTGTACTTTATTAACACTCTTGATGATCTCTTACTACACTTTATAATAATTGTACACATACTTATTATCTGTACTTTGTTAACACACCTGATGATCTCTTACAGCACTTTATAATAATTGTACATATACTTATTCTCTGTACTTTATTAACACCCCTAATGATCTCTTACAGCACTTTATAATAATTGTACATATACTTATTCTCTGTACTTTATTAACACTCTTGATGATCTCTTACAGCACTTTATAATAATTGTACATATACTTAATATTTGTACTTTATTAACACTCTTGATGAACTCTTACAGCACTTTATAATAATTGTACATATACTTATTATCTGTACTTTAATAACACTCCTGATGATCTCTTACTACACTTTATAATAATTGTACACATACTTATTCTCAGTACTTTATAAACACTCCTGATGATCTCTTACAGGACTTTATAATAATTGTACATATACTTATTCTCTATACTTTATTAACACTCCTGATGATCTTTTACAGCACTTTATAATAATTGCACATATACTTATTCTCTGTACTTTATTAACCCTACTGATGATCTCTTACAGCATTTTATAATAATTGTACACATACTTATTCTCTGTACTTTATTAACACTCCTGACGATCTCTTACAGCACTTTATAATAATTGTACATATACTTATTCTCTGTACTTTATTAACACTTTTGATGATCTCTTACAGCATTTTATAATAATTGTACATATACTTATTCTCTGTACTTTATTAACACTCTTGATGATCTCTTACAGCATTTTATAATAATTGTACATATACTTATTCTCAGTACTTTATTAACACTCCTGATGATCTCTTACAGCAATTTAGAATAATTGTACACATACTTATTTTCTGTACTTTATTAACACTCTTGATGATCTCTTATTACACTTTATAATAATTGTACACATACTTATTATCTGTACTTTGTTAACACACCTGATGAACTCTTACAGCACTTTATAATAATTGTACATATACTTATTCTCAGTACTTTATTAACACTCTTGATGATCTCTTACAGCAATTTAGAATAATTGTACACATACTTATTCTCTGTACTTCATTAACACTCTTGATGATCTCTTACTACACTTTATAATAATTGTACACATACTTATTATCTGTACTTTGTTAACACACCTGATGATCTCTTACAGCACTTTATGATAATTGTACATATACTTATTCTCTGTACTTTATTAACACCCCTAATGATCTCTTACAGCACTTTATAATAATTGTACATATACTTATTCTCTGTACTTTATTAACACTCTTGATGATCTCTTACTACACTTTATAATAATTGTACACATACTTATTATCTGTACTTTGTTAACACACCTGATGATCTCTTACAACACTTTATAATAATTGTACATATACTTATTCTCAGTAGTTTATTAACACTCCTGATGATCTCTTAATACACTTTATAATAATTGTACATATACTTATTCTCTGTACTTTATTAACACTCCTGATGATCTCTTACAGCACTTTATAATAATTGTACATATACTTATTCTCTGTACTTTATTAACACTCTTGATGATCTCTTACTACACTTTATAATAATTGTACATATACTTATTCTCTGTACTTTATTAACACTCCTGATGATCTCTGACAGCACTTTATAATAATTGTACATATACTTATTCTCTGTACTTTATTAACACTCTTGATGATTTCTTACAGCACTTTATAATAATTGTACACATACTTATTCTCAGTACTTTATTAACACTCCTGATGATCTCTTACAGCAATTTAGAATAATTGTACACATACTTATTCTCTGTACTTTATTAACACTCTTGATGATCTCTTACTACACTTTATAATAATTGTACACATACTTATTCTCTGTATTTTATTAACACTCTTGATGGTCTTTTACTACACTTTATAATAATTGTACACATACTTATTCTCTGTACTTTTTTACCACACCTGATGATCTCTTACAGCACTTTATAATAATTGTACATATACTTATTCTCAGTACTTTATTAACACTCTTGATGATCTCTTACAGCACTTTATAATAATTGTACATATACTTATTCTCAGTACTTTATTAACACTCTTGATGATCTCTGACATCACTTTATAATAATACACATACTTATTCTCAGTACTTTATTAACACTCCTAATGATCTCTTACAGTACTTTATAATAATTGTACATATACTTATTCTCTGTACTTTATTAACACTCCTGATGATCTCTTACAGCACTTTATAATAATTGTACACATACTTATTCTCTGTACTTTATTAAAACTCCTGATGATCTCTTACAGCACTTTATAATAATTGTACATATACTTATTCTCTGTACTTTATTGACACTCCTGATGATCTCTTACAGCACTTTATAATAATTGTACACATACTTATTCTCTCTACTGTATTAACACTCCTGATGATCTCTTACAGGACTTTATAATAATTGTACATATACTTATTCTCTATACTTTATTAACACTCCTGATGATCTCTTACAGCACTTTATAATAATTGTACATATACTTATTCTCTGTACTTTATTAACCCTACTGATGATCTCTTACAGCATTTTATAATAATTGTACACATACTTATTCTCTGTACTTTATTAACACTCCTGATGATCTCTTACAGTACTTTATAATAATTGTACACATACTTATTCTCAGTACTTTATTAACACTCCTGATGATCTCTTACAGTACTTTATAATAATTGTACATATACTTATTCTCTGTACTTTATTAACACTCTTGATGATCTCTTACAGCACTTTATAATAATTGTACATATACTTATTCTCTGTACTTTATTAACACTTTTGATGATCTCTTACAGCATTTTATAATAATTGTACATATACTTATTCTCTGTACTTTATTAACACTCTTGATGATCTCTTACAGCATTTTATAATAATTGTACACATACTTATTCTCAGTACTTTATTAACACTCCTGATGATCTCTTACAGCAATTTAGAATAATTGTACACATACTTATTCTCTGTACTTTATTAACACTCTTGATGATCTCTTATTACACTTTATAATAATTGTACACATACTTATTATCTGTACTTTGTTAACACACCTGATGATCTCTTACAGCACTTTATAATAATTGTACATATACTTATTCTCAGTACTTTATTAACACTCCTGATGATCTCTTACAGTACTTTATAATAATTGTACATATGCTTATTCTCTGTACTTTATTAACACTTTTGATGATCTCTTACAGCAATTTAGAATAATTGTACACATACTTATTCTCTGTACTTCATTAACACTCTTGATGATCTCTTACAGCACTTTATAATAATTGTACATATACTTATTCTCTGTACTTTATTAACACCCCTAATGATCTCTTACAGCACTTTATAATAATTGTACATATACTTATTCTCTGTACTTTATTAACACTCTTGATGATCTCTTACAGCACTTTATAATAATTGTACATATACTTATTCTCAGTACTTTATTAACACTCCTGATCATCTCTTACTACACTTTATAATAATTGTACATATACTTATTCTCAGTACTTTATTAACACTCCTAATGATCTCTTACAGTACTTTATAATAATTGTACATATACTTATTCTCTGTACTTTATTAACACTCCTGATGATCTCTTACAGCACTTTATAATAATTGTACACATACTTATTCTCAGTACTTTATTAACACTCTTGATGATCTCTTAATACACTTTATAATAATTGTACATATACTTATTCTCAGTACTTTATTAACACTCCTGATGATCTCTTACAGTACTTTATAATAATTGTACATATGCTTATTCTCTGTACTTTATTAACACTCTTGATGATCTCTTACAGCACTTTATAATAATTGTACATATACTTATTCTCTGTACTTTATTAACCCTACTGATGATCTCTTACAGCATTTTATAACAATTGTACACATACTTATTCTCTGTACTTTATTAACACTCCTGACGATCTCTTACTACACTTTATAATAATTGTACATATACTTATTCTCAGTACTTTATTAACACTCCTAATGATCTCTTACAGTACTTTATAATAATTGTACATATACTTATTCTCTGTACTTTATTAACACTCCTGATGATCTCTTACAGCACTTTATAATAATTGTACACATACTTATTCTCAGTACTTTATTAACACTCTTGATGATCTCTTAATACACTTTATAATAATTGTACATATACTTATTCTCTGTACTTTATTAACACTCCTGATGATCTCTTACAGTACTTTATAATAATTGTACATATGCTTATTCTCTGTACTTTATTAACACTCTTGATGATCTCTTACAGCACTTTATAATAATTGTACATATACTTATTCTCTGTACTTTATTAACCCTACTGATGATCTCTTACAGCATTTTATAATAATTGTACACATACTTATTCTCTGTACTTTATTAACACTCCTGACGATCTCTTACAGCACTTTATAATAATTGTACATATACTTATTCTCTGTACTTTATTAACACTTTTGATGATCTCTTACAGCATTTTATAATAATTGTACATATACTTATTCTCTGTACTTTATTAACACTCTTGATGATCTCTTACAGCATTTTATAATAATTGTACACATACTTATTCTCAGTACTTTATTAACACTCCTGATGATCTCTTACAGCAATTTAGAATAATTGTACACATACTTATTTTCTGTACTTTATTAACACTCTTGATGATCTCTTATTACACTTTATAATAATTGTACACATACTTATTATCTGTACTTTGTTAACACACCTGATGATCTCTTACAGCACTTTATAATAATTGTACATATACTTATTCTCAGTACTTTATTAACACTCCTGATGATCTCTTACAGCAATTTAGAATAATTGTACACATACTTATTCTCTGTACTTCATTAACACTCTTGATGATCTCTTACTACACTTTATAATAATTGTACACATACTTATTATCTGTACTTTGTTAACACACCTGATGATCTCTTACAGCACTTTATGATAATTGTACATATACTTATTCTCTGTACTTTATTAACACCCCTAATGATCTCTTACAGCACTTTATAATAATTGTACATATACTTATTCTCTGTACTTTATTAACACTCTTGATGATCTCTTACTACACTTTATAATAATTGTACACATACTTATTATCTGTACTTTGTTAACACACCTGATGATCTCTTACAACACTTTATAATAATTGTACATATACTTATTCTCAGTACTTTATTAACACTCCTGATGATCTCTTAATACACTTTATAATAATTGTACATATACTTATTCTCTGTACTTTATTAACACTCCTGATGATCTCTTACAGCACTTTATAATAATTGTACATATACTTATTCTCTGTACTTTATTAACACTCTTGATGATCTCTTACTACACTTTATAATAATTGTACATATACTTATTCTCTGTACTTTATTAACACTCCTGATGATCTCTGACAGCACTTTATAATAATTGTACATATACTTATTCTCTGTACTTTATTAACACTCTTGATGATCTCTTACAACACTTTATAATAATTGTACACATACTTATTCTCAGTACTTTATTAACACTCCTGATGATCTCTTACAGCAATTTAGAATAATTGTACACATACTTATTCTCTGTACTTTATTAACACTCTTGATGATCTCTTACTACACTTTATAATAATTGTACACATACTTATTCTCTGTATTTTATTAACACTCTTGATGGTCTTTTACTACACTTTATAATAATTGTACACATACTTATTCTCTGTACTTTTTTACCACACCTGATGATCTCTTACAGCACTTTATAATAATTGTACATATACTTATTCTCAGTACTTTATTAACACTCTTGATGATCTCTTACAGCACTTTATAATAATTGTACATATACTTATTCTCAGGACTTTATTAACACTCTTGATGATCTCTGACAGCACTTTATAATAATACACATACTTATTCTCAGTACTTTATTAACACTCCTAATGATCTCTTACAGTACTTTATAATAATTGTACATATACTTATTCTCTGTACTTTATTAACACTCCTGATGATCTCTTACAGCACTTTATAATAAATGTACACATACTTATTCTCTGTACTTTATTAAAACTCCTGATGATCTCTTACAGCACTTTATAATAATTGTACATATACTTATTCTCTGTACTTTATTGACACTCCTGATGATCTCTTACAGCACTTTATAATAATTGTACACATACTTATTCTCTCTACTGTATTAACACTCCTGATGATCTCTTACAGGACTTTATAATAATTGTACATATACTTATTCTCTATACTTTATTAACACTCCTGATGATCTCTTACAGCACTTTATAATAATTGTACATATACTTATTCTCTGTACTTTATTAACCCTACTGATGATCTCTTACAGCATTTTATAATAATTGTACACATACTTATTCTCTGTACTTTATTAACACTCCTGATGATCTCTTACAGTACTTTATAATAATTGTACACATACTTATTCTCAGTACTTTATTAACACTCCTGATGATCTCTTACAGTACTTTATAATAATTGTACATATACTTATTCTCTGTACTTTATTAACACTCTTGATGATCTCTTACAGCACTTTATAATAATTGTACATATACTTATTCTCTGTACTTTATTAACACTTTTGATGATCTCTTACAGCATTTTATAATAATTGTACATATACTTATTCTCTGTACTTTATTAACACTCTTGATGATCTCTTACAGCATTTTATAATAATTGTACACATACTTATTCTCAGTACTTTATTAACACTCCTGATGATCTCTTACAGCAATTTAGAATAATTGTACACATACTTATTCTCTGTACTTTATTAACACTCTTGATGATCTCTTATTACACTTTATAATAATTGTACACATACTTATTATCTGTACTTTGTTAACACACCTGATGATCTTTTACAGCACTTTATAATAATTGTACATATACTTATTCTCAGTACTTTATTAACACTCCTGATGATCTCTTACAGTACTTTATAATAATTGTACATATGCTTATTCTCTGTACTTTATTAACACTTTTGATGATCTCTTACAGCAATTTAGAATAATTGTACACATACTTATTCTCTGTACTTCATTAACACTCTTGATGATCTCTTACAGCACTTTATAATAATTGTACATATACTTATTCTCTGTACTTTATTAACACCCCTAATGATCTCTTACAGCACTTTATAATAATTGTACATATACTTATTCTCTGTACTTTATTAACACTCTTGATGATCTCTTACAGCACTTTATAATAATTGTACATATACTTATTCTCAGTACTTTATTAACACTCCTAATGATCTCTTACAGTACTTTATAATAATTGTACATATACTTATTCTCTGTACTTTATTAACACTCCTGATGATCTCTTACAGCACTTTATAATAATTGTACACATACTTATTCTCAGTACTTTATTAACACTCTTGATGATCTCTTAATACACTTTATAATAATTGTACATATACTTATTCTCAGTACTTTATTAACACTCCTGATGATCTCTTACAGTACTTTATAATAATTGTACATATGCTTATTCTCTGTACTTTATTAACACTCTTGATGATCTCTTACAGCACTTTATAATAATTGTACATATACTTATTCTCTGTACTTTATTAACACTCTTGATGATCTCTTACAGCACTTTATAATAATTGTACACATACTTATTCTCAGTACTTTATTAACACTCTTGATGATCTCTTAATACACTTTATAATAATTGTACATATACTTATTCTCAGTACTTTATTAACACTCCTGATGATCTCTTACATTACTTTATAATAATTGTACATATGCTTATTCTCTGTACTTTATTAACACTCTTGATGATCTCTTACAGCACTTTATAATAATTGTACATATACTTATTCTCTTTACTTTATTAACACTTTTGATGATCTCTTACATTACTTTATAATAATTGTACATATGCTTATTCTCTGTACTTTATTAACACTCTTGATGATCTCTTATTACACTTTATAATAATTGTACACATACTTATTATCTGTACTTTGTTAACACACCTGATGATCTCTTACAGCACTTTATAATAATTGTACATATACTTATTCTCTGTACTTTATTAACACTTTTGATGATCTCTTACAGCATTTTATAATAATTGTACATATACTTATTCTCTGTACTTTATTAACACTCCTGATTACTCTGTGAGAGATCATCATGAGTAATCAGTATATTGAGAGTTATTCCATGAAGTGGTGTTAAATGAAGTCGAACATTCTAAGCAGATATATTTATTAGCTGAAACGGATGATGCACTTCTTTCCCTACTTCTGCTTCTTTCTCTATTATCAATTGAAGTGGAAGGAGTAGAATTTTCCGATGAAATTAAATTATGCTCTCGTGAAAGCTTGAACATCTTCGAGGAAGATTTCCAGCTGCCAAGAATTAAAAATCTCATCTTACTATTCTCTCTACATTTATTCATTCATTAAAAAATTTTTTCCACCAATTATTGTAAATCAACTTACCTCATCAGATTTGCTCCAGTCTCCTTCTGAATGGGAAGATGCCGGATACATTTCCTCGTTGTATTCAAATTTCGGAGATATATAATCCAGTGAAACAGAGATAATCCAAAGTTCTGAGAGAAGATTATACGTAGATATCCAAATTGTAGAATTAATCCAAACTTTTGTGAGATATATAATCCAGTTAGGTATAGAAATAGTTCGAAGTTCTGAGAATTTCATGTATAATAACTCCAGGAAAAAAAAAAGTCTCGATAATGGTGAGCCCATCAAACTTGGCTGTTTTTATACTAGTCAAGTTCAAGGAGGTGGAACCTGGACAAAAGCTATAAATCACTTCTAATCCATCTTGTCTCACTCAACTTTCGCGAAAATTGAATTTCGCGAAAGTGAATTTCGCGAAATTAGATTTCGCGAAATTACACAATATATTTATATTATATAGTCAACTTTCGCGAAATTGAATTTCGCGAAAAGTGAATTTCGCGAAATTGGATTTCGCGAAATTATATATTATATAGTCTACTTTCGCGAAATTGAGTTTAGTGAAAGTGAATTTCGCGAAATTTGATTTCGCGAAATTACACATTATATATTATATAGTCAACTTTCGCGAAATTGAATTTCGCGAAAGTGAATTTCGCGAAATTGGATTTCGCGAAATTATACATTATATATATTATATAGTCAACTTTCGCGAAATTGAGTTTCGCGAAAGTGAATTTCGCGAAATTGGATTTCGCGAAATTACACATTATATATATTATATAGTCAACTTTCGCGAAAGTGAATTTCGCGAAATCCAATTTCGCGAAATTACACATATATATTATATAGTCAACTTTCGCGAAATTGAATTTCGCGAAAGTGAATTTCGCGAAATTGGATTTCGCGAAATTACACATTATATATATTATATAGTCAACTTTCGCGAAATTGAATTTCGCGTTTTTCAATTTCGCGAAAAGTCTTCTGATATTATGGATGATGCAGCTAAATTTATCAAAACTCATTAATTATTTGATGAGGAGAATTGTATATAACCAGCAGAATTTTACTAAAACGATATCAATTCTTCATTCAATCTCAGAGAATTATCACACTACACAACTATGGAGGATAATACTCAATCTGGAGTGATAAAACCTGGATCGAATAGTTCAGTGAAGATGTCGAAAAAGAAAATTTCACCTGTAACTCTTTCTAACAGGACTCCTCCAACGAAGAAGAAGACATCCGACCAAATCGTAACGAATTTGGAGCAAAGGGCAAAAGATATGGCAGACAAGTTAAGAACATTAAGTAAGGATACTTTAATGGAAGCAAAATCACTGCAGAAAATGACAGACCTTTCAGTAGGATTGATTATGGAGGTGACAAAAACGGAAGAAGCTCATTCGATCCATGGAGCGTGCTGTATCATTCACTTTAACTATGTGGAAAATGGGATTAGTAAATCTACTGCTGTATTTGCTCCAAAACGATTTTTAGATGAATCGCTGTCTTATCCAAGTATTATGGTATATCTTGGATTAAAACCTAAGAGTAATGGACAGGGAAGTTACCATGACTTAAGACGAGTAACAGAAGGAACCTCAACTCCCTTGGAAATGAAACGCACTCTAGCCAATCTGAGAACGAAGAGACTTGAAAAACTTATACAACTTTTCGAGAGTCGTCATCTCAAGGAGTTCAAAGCTCCATCTATTTTCTACTATCACAATGTTGGAACAAGTGAATACAAAGATGCTGAAGGCAAGGTGAATGTGGTACCAACTGTAGCATTTTCAACCAAAGTTGATGGAGAGGAAGTTCAAGGAACTTTAACGATGCCTTCGAGATATGCCCTTTCGTTGAAAGAAAATTATCCGGGTATCATTATATACAAGGGACTAGTAACATCTCACAATACTCGCGAATACTACGATGTAGTAGTCATGGGATATGAAGAAGCAAGCAGTTTTTACGAGAGTTCACAATGCAAAAAGGAATCTGCTATCATAGATATTTCCAATGACGATGAGTGAATGATAAACAACTCGATACAAACTTCGTTATAAAGATTGTACATGAACATTTTCTCATATATATATTCAATGTTTCATTTATACTATATTATCTTTATTGTGTCCTATCTACTTGAACATTTTCATATATTTCAAGTTAAACATAAACTATTTTATTTTTATTGAAACAAAATGATGTTGGAAATAATGAATAATACATATAAATATATCTTTTAAAGTGAATAATTTTGTAATAAAACTGATCTTTCATTCAACATATTAATTTCTCCAACAAATTTCAATCTTACATACAAAAAAATACAAAAAAAAAACCGAAAATAAATTCCTTAAAATTCTTAACCATTCAAGAGCTTCAACATTACAAAATCATCAAATCTTCAAAAAATAACTTTGTACATAAACACTTTCTCATATATATTCAATGTTTCAAATATATAACAATCTCCGGAAAATCAACCCCTCGGTGTCCCAGATATTAACCCCCTCACTCATCCGGTAATCTCTCGCTCTCCTCGATAATCCGCGAGATCCACTCCGGAAAACCAACCAACCCTCGATGTCCCAGATATTCACCCCCCACTAATCCACCGATAATCCGCGACGATTCGGCCGACTAATCCGCAACGATTCCCCCGACTAATCCCGCGATAATCCACGTTTAATCGGATGACTCATCCCCCACTAATCGGATGACTCATCCACAGATAATCCGCCGATTACGCCGGGAGCGGATCCATACCCCCTCGAATTCAACCCCCTACTCTACACCACAATTTCCCCCCAAACCCCAACATCTCATTCAACTCCACCCAATTCAATCTACACCCCTAGCCAATTTAATTCGCAACCCCCTTTTTCTACCCCCCTGCTGGATCCGTCACTTTTTTGTGTAGATCTGCTCTCTACATACTACTAACGATAGAGCGAGAATGGTCAGGGACTGCTTAAAATCGGATACAAAAGTATCTCAAATAACCTGTTTGACTTTGTACAAACACTGACATTAGGTGATATAGCCTATAGCAGTGAAGTAAAGTAAAAGGGTTCGTTCGTAGACAACTCCCTTTGCCAGAGAAGTTAACTTCCCTAAGAGTAGCTTTTTCGCAATAAAAAAACTTGTCAAGAAATGTCTTGTGTTTACTGATATTGTGTATGAATTTGCTTAAATACACTGAAGTTAATTTTTTGCAGGTAAATTTGGAGACCGCAAGAACTACTTCTCGGTTGCTGACAATGAGCTCTTCGACGCGTAATTGGAACAGTGGACCGATGGAAAAGACACAATTTCCGATATAAACAAACTTGTTTTTCAAAATACAACTGGACGACGCATAATGCGTTCACATGTTTTATATATTTTCCTAATTTTTGCTGCTAGCTTACTCTGTACCAGACAAGGAACTGCAACTTGGTTTTACTTATAAGGTAAAATTTTCGCACGAACTGGTATTTCATGACAATAGTTAATTCTTACTGAAGAAGTTGTTGGTAATTGGCTCTAGGCTTGCTAAAGGCTGGTATTAGAGCTGAAAGACATTGGTAGCTGACTCGAGAACTCTTTTTAAATTGGTTATAAGGTTTTGTACATTATATCAGGAGTTTTCAAGATTTGACCGTTATTGTTATTATCTAGATATGCTGCCTGTGTAACATTTGCTGCCTGTGTAACCTAATTACTTTATTTAAATAAACTAACATAATAAAGTTTTTACTTTTGATTTTAGAGCTACATTATGGAACACCTCCAGCTTGAGAAATACACAAATCTAGAGTTACACATGCGGGTGTGTTTATGCTTAGTGTGTGTGTGCGTGTACCTTAACTTGGTTAACTCGAAAGGTTTTTTGCCCAACGGCTACCGAGATGGCTGTTATCGCTTTAGAATATCACTTTATTTCAAGCCATAGATACATACATCAAATTTTAGTAGTTATTAGGCGTCGTTATTACCACGATCGGCAAAATATCTTTGTTAACAACTTTTCTTAAGGTTTGCAAAAAATCAAGTTGTAACCAAACATCCGCTTTGGGGTAGCCTTTCGAAAGCAAGGAAAAACGAGGTACCTTTCAGATAAACTTAAAGAGAAATCGGCATCGTTGGTTTTTGTTAAATTGCTCTAAAGAAAAATATGTTTTTTTTACTGTTTCAACCACAATCAAGTTTTGCCTATTTTAATCTGAAAACGTCCCGGCAGTCACATCACGTAAAACAAACTTTTAAATCTCAAGTAATAGGAAAATATTTATACTTTCTGACAAAAATTGTTAAAAAATTACACGAGAGGTCCTTTAACTTGCAACAAGCAATCTATGCTTTTGACTAATATGAAGTTTGTATATGTACTGATGAATACATGCACTTGTGACAGCATTCTCATAACTTGAACGCTCTAATAACTCGAACACTTTTTTCGGTCCTGTAATGTCGAGTTAGTCGGGTTTCACTGTATCTACAAAGTATCTACAGAATATTGCCTTTCTATTGGCCATGTTTGGGGCTGTCAACAAGGTTCTGCTTTTTCTCTAGAGCAGTACATCTACTGAGTCCGCGGCCGTGGGCTCTTTTCTGGGTTTTTTTCCTGTGCCAGGAATTTCTTACAGTAGGAACATTGCTGCCTTATCAGGCAAGTCCTGTCGGAGCCTTCAGCAAGTTTATGCTCCTAGAGCAGTGCATCTACTGGGTTTGTTGCTGCAGGGTTGTACACAGCTCTTTGGATTTCTTCCTGTTGCCAGGAGGTTTCTCCAATAGGAGCAATGCTGCCATTTTTCAGGCAGGCCCAGGCCGCGTTCAGTAGGTTTCTGCTCCTCTCCTCGAGCAGTTCATCTACTGAGTCCGCTGCTGCAGGTAGGATGTTACGCAACTCTCTCTGGGTTTCTTCTTGTTGTCAGGAGGCATGCCCTAATCCGTGTCGTCTGTGTTTCTTCCTCCTGCCACTTTTAAGGCAACAATAAGTTCATCCAGAAATCTAGTGATCTAACGCAAGTCTTGTGGTGGAATTCTTGGGATCATCAGCGATCCCACTGCTGCCCAAGTGTAAAGGTTTTGTGCCACTTTACTTTCCTTTACTAGTACGAGACTCAGTGCATGAGTTTATAGATGTATTTCTGCTTTGTTCATGAGAGTTCAAGAATAGTCAAACGCATGCAATGAACAGGCCCAGAACAGCTCTGCTCTTTAGCGCAAATGTCCAGGTTTATATAGCGGGTAGGCCCCCCTCTCATTCTGCTTGGCTGGGAAAATTGCCTATTTTTATGAGCCAGCTCAAAGGGTACTGCCAAAAAAACAGTTATTCTCCCTTGTCAGTAGCAGTGAATTAGCTCCTGGGAATAGTTGACAATTTTTGATATTTACAAAATGTATATCCATCATCACCGGTGATTGAATAGTTTAGATTACATTCTGTTTATAATGCCATTGCTAACATATAAAATAGTTTGATTCAACAAATGTTTTATTTTGGTTGAAACGATTTAGAAAAGAACTGAAAGTTGTCCGTGAAGAATCAATATATGGACTCGGTAGCTCTATACTATTTTATTATAAATATATTCCTTGTGGCGGTGAAAGTACAGATAATCGCTCACAAAAACTTAGAGAAGTGTGCGTAAAGATCTTTGTATGTAACAAAAAGTTAAATGCATACAAAAGTGCCACAATTTTGCATTAGTACAGAAAACTTGTACACTATGACAAAGGTAGTACAACATAAAGCAACTGCATGACATAGGACTGATCTCAAACTATGGTGGAAAACATAAAAAATGCAAGTCCCACACTGAGAATGTTTTAATCTTATTAACTAACTGATGCAGAATGTAAGAAATACACACATTAACCTTGTATATGAAATAATCTGATTTATTGATATAGCGAGGTCAATCAGAATAATATAATATAAGTAAGTGAATGGGAATATACTTATATATAAACCAAAATGTAAGAAGAGAATATGTGAGAATTTCTGTATTTAACAAATCATCCCTCAAAGCAGCAACATCCTAGGGGGTAAACAGGATGAAAGACTGTTGACCACCGTAAACTTTGTCTTTCAATTGGTCAGTCAACATCACAGCTGTCTAAAGGCATGGAGACAGGTAAGGCAGCAAATGATTAGCAGGTGATTAATCAGGGGGAGGAGGGTTGTATCCAGGGAACAAGAAAAGCTTTTTCCGAAGATGTTCGATCATAGTTGGATTCTGACCTCTTCCATGCCAATGCTTCGATTTCTTACTTTCCTTTTAATCTATTGTATCAGAAAACAGTGTCAGCAAGTAAACATTAGTAACAGTTTAACGAATATGAAGTATTTATATTATATAAAAAAGGGCCTAATTATTTACAATTGTTGTAAAGGCAAATTGAACACTGCACCTATAATCACTTTTCATAATATAAAAACTGCTTACGATCACCCAAACATGACAAAACCTTGGGTGTACAAACACTTAGAACATTTGTTTTGACATGTAAAAAAAAAGTCCACTAACAAAGTTTGAAGCTTTCTGAAGCAGCTCAAACAAGTCGATGCAAGACCACATTTCTCATTCATATAGCTTGATTCTATGTTGCTCTGAGAGTATTTAAAATTGACACACATTTGCTTCCTTTCCAAGTCTGTCTTGAATCATAAAAAGGAATTATCTAAAATAAACTGGTAGATGTCTTTCTCAAAATCTTTGGCTAAATTATTTAATATTTATTACAAGAAAGGGCTCTTTCAATTTTTTTATTTAAGTATATGACAGAATGCCAAAAAAATTCTAGCTAGAAATATAGTGCATTGTAAGTATTTACTTATTTCTACATGCATCTAAACTCTTGAAGTTATACCCTTAATATAACTTTCGGTGATGATCAGTTACTGGAGGCAGTAACTACTCTATTTAAGACTAACGAAATAATCCAATAAAGCGTTTTATTGTGTGTTGAACTTGCTTATTATAAGGTATTTGCTAATCTTATGAGCAAACACTGTTAATTAGCATTATCAAACACTTTAGCATAAAAACATTAAAACGTTTATTAAGATCTCACACCACTGCTTTCACAAATGCATTCCTATGGTTGCTCTTATCTGGTATCAAATGATATTATGGTATCGGCAGACCCGACCCAGTTGGAGTATTGTGGATCTTGGTGAAACCCAATCTAAGCAAAGCGACAGTAACTATCCAAAAATTGTGAAGAGTATAGATGAGCATAAGAGTCATTGAGAAATTATTGGATGAGATAACCTTCTCATGTCTAATTTTGACTGTTTTTTGGCTCATATTGGTACTTTTGTACTTTCATAAACAAATAAACCTGTAAATAACTAATATAAACACAAAAGACCTTCATCAAACGCATCTACATAAAATATTAACCGTATTACCTTTAACGAACAGCGCTAACAAAGAGATTTTAATTGCAAAATTTAGCACAGCCTACTATCAAATTTCCGCTCTGATTCATTCCTGCATATAAACTATAACAATTGTGATGTGCGTAAATACGTTGTCAATAAACTAGCACTCGATTCCAAAATAAAAAAAAATTAGTTAAAACATGTAGCTATTATTATAAGCACTGGGTGTGTTCAGCTCTTACCTGTTTGTCAAAGAGAGTCTTGAGATCTCGATGGCAGGCATGTTTAGAAAGGGACTCAACAACAGCATTAATAAACCAGGAACCGTATTGGGTATGTCTATGCGCCACGTGACCTGTCAGAGTTTAAATGTATAACTAGTTATGTTGGATGATTAAAATCATGCTTAAGCTAAAAATGTACTGAATATTAACAATGTTCACCCTTAAATGTCTTCTTGAGTACAGTGGTCCGGTTATTAAAATATGCAATGAAATATATTGATGTCCATCAATATTATGAATTATTTGCTTGAATTTGAAAATTATTAAGTTTACCAGGAAAACTGGCTTGCCAGATTATCAGGTCATCGGTGTCTAAGACTGCAGGAGACATGGGCATAAGCATTGGGGCAGAGACTGTGTTTGGCTCTGGAGGTGTTGTCAGGGTTGTGGATGAGCTAGAAGGAAATCCAATGGTAGGTGAATTTGTAACTGATGACAGGGGAAAACTTGGATGAAGTGATGAAGTGGAAGGTTGAGGGTCAGTCACCACTCTATCGGGCAGGACTACAATAAAAAGGAATTCATAATCTTTACCTTGAACATGTTAAAAATATTGTAGATTGAGGTTTAATCATTGATTGTAGGTTCACTAAAATTAGTAACCAATAACCAGGAAAGATAGACTAGAAATAATATGCCTTACAATATATAAGATTAACAGTGCTTAGCTGGTCAAACGCATATTAATGGAAATTATGTTTACTTTTGATGTGCAAAAGAAATGTAAGATGGAGTTCTAGTTATAAATAGCTTCAAGAAATATGTAACTCACCTCCAGTGCATGCCTGAATGATAAGTAATTTTGGTTTTCCGGCCATTGCTCGAAAGTTCTGAGCGTATAAAGCGTTATTGATTTCTGTTCTCTGCACCGTCGTTCCATCAGTTCCGGATATGCCTGTTTCAGAACCATGACTAAGGATGACCAACACAAACATCCCATAGTTTGCATGCTCAGGCCTTCTTGTCTCATTTCTGATCACTTCCAACATGCGCTGTAAGGCAACCATTAGAAGTTCTCAATTAAAAAATTGGGTTGAATAATTGTATTTACAAATATATTTGTGACACCAATACTAAATCAAAACATTGTTGTGTTTAATTTCTAAATTCCAGTGAAATGTTGGAAGTGGTTTGCAGCAATATCTCAGAAAAATATCAACTATTTTACACTGTGGTAATCTTTAACAAAATTGGTTGTATTTTATTTACGTTGCTACCATACTCAGCCTTGGTTGGGGTTTCATTCATTTTAATCAAATAGCCAACAGCACACAGCCTACGGACTGCTGTGTGTTGATTTGCAATGCAAGTTTCTAGAATGTCTTCATAACAAAATTCCAAGAACGTGCTTATAGATGGCAGAGGTCCCTAATGCATGTGGCTGGTGAGTTTGAGATGCTGGTGCCCAGGAACCAGGTAGAGTTTTGAAATCAGATAATTTTGTTGAACTGACGAAAAACACGTTACAAATGCGTGTTGAGTTGGAATAAATTAAGCTAAAATATGCAGAATCATAGCAGTTGCAGTCAGCAAAGTGTTGTTGTGGTTTTACAAAATTATTCTTGATAAACTTGATAACAGTAAAACTACAATACAGAGAATTAACTACAGCATCATTTCTATCAACATTTAAGTTTGATAAAAACTATTTGTCCACAGCAACCCATGAATTTAATTAACAGACGCTAAGTTTCACGTTCAAACTTTACAAAAATATACAAAATGTTGCTACATGTACATGTACCTGTTTTCAGGCCTTCAATGAACACATTGGTATGCTGCCTAAGTACTATGACTGTAAGTTATCAAATGTAAATATTAAATGATTACGCTAGTTATCTCCTATTTCAGACTGCACTCTGTTAACGCGTATATTATACATGTAACTCAATCTGCAATACACTGATTTCTACTAAAGTTGTCACAAATTACATACCATTCAAAATATTAAACATAAAAATGTGCCACTTGGTTATCAAAAACACAATACATGGCTGTATGTAAATTGTTTAATCATTTAGAAAAACAGATTTTTAACTATGAAAGAAAAGCAAAAAAATTACAAAAGTGCACCAGCAGTCGATAGCAAGTGCTAGCGCTTCTAATTCCTCGCTGCTACAATAGTATTTATTAATACACACACACACACATACATGTACACATGTTCAAGCACACAAACACACACAAACATGAGCACGCACAAATGCGCTCACTCACACAAATGCAAGCTTGCGAATGGCACAAGAAATACACACAAACTCACAAACACATGAACACACTAACATCTGTACCGCTGCGCACACTGCACTAACACAAGCACCAATACTAGCACTAACGCATGCACTAACTTGAGCACTAGTACTCTAATACACACAAACATAATAGCAATGTGAAAATTTTTAACATAAATTACATCACATGCAGTAACATTAAAATGGTTATAGCTCATTTGAGATATCACAGCATTAAAAGGCTGTGATATCCTAATAGTTAAAACATGCAAAAACGAAAGTTCAAATGTAATATTCAGTTTTTACCAACCCAAATTTTTAAATATCAGAGCTTATTTATCGAGTTTAAATAAAGTTTTCAATAATAAATTTCTCTCGAACTATAGTTAAAATAATGAAAGCAGATTTCACTACAAACCTGACCAGAAAGATTTTCCTCCCTAAAGCAACAAAATCCAAGTTTATCAAAAAGACACAAGATCCTCTGACCATCTCGAGTAGAACCTTGTCTGTCATCTGAATGTGTGAAATTTATGTTGTTAATAAGAAGGCAGTGTCCTCTTATCGTGCTCATTCTGTACACCTGTGTTAACAAAAGGTACAAATAATGACTTAGTTCAGTTCATATAAACTTGGTTACAGCTAATACTAACTACATGGAATGACCTTTACATTGCTTAGCACGCATTTAACTAGTTACTATTAAACTATTTATTAATCTACAGGCTAAAAAGGACTCACCTCATCTGAGTAAAAGAGATCTTTGACATAAGACTTAGAGCATGGTTTAACAGTCAGTTCCTCAGAAGCCTGGTCTGAAGTATCAGAGAGCTCACTGTCACTTGACTCTTCATCTTGTTGTGGTTGAACAGCATTTGTAAGCCTTTCTGGTTGTTGTAGAACAGGTACCACATCCTGCTCTGCGGCTGTAAAATTAGATGCTAGTCATAAAATTATAAAATTATGCACTATGTTGTCATGATGTTCTGTTTATAAAATACTAGTTGAACAAAGTATCAAACTACAATAAAAGCATTCTCATAGAACTTACCGACAACAATAAACTATTTACTGCAATGCTATATTATATATTTTCGCAGCCAGCACAACATATTGTAATGACTTAGTTAGGACTTTTAGATATTTAAAATAATTTAAAGCTGTCTAAATCATATTCAGTTTTATTGCAAGCAGTTATTTAAATAACGAGAAATTAAAAACAGATACGAACTAACGTAAAATGCTGGAAAAGTAGGTTACGTTATTATACTGACGTATCATTTTTTTAACATTACTGTTATTTTCTTACTTTTAAAAGGGATTGTTGGCTAGCCATAATAAATCATTAACAATTATCTACTATTTATTATTGAAATATTCAAACTTTCAGGATTTAGTAGTCAGTATACAGAAAATTAGTAAAATGCATGGCAATTCCTTGATAGTCAATCTCGCATAGTGTTTCAGAGTTTAGACTACTCATTTCGAGATTTACTTAGCCTCAATTTAAGTCGTTGGTTTGCTATAATTAAAGAAAAATACTGTTTAAATTGCAGATCAGCGACCAAGTCTTATTAGAGCTGTAAAATATATGTTAGAATATTATGGCAAAAACTTTTTTAAAAGCCATGTGTACCTGTGGGTGCAACAGAGAGAGTGTCTAGATAGTCTCGTATGGTACGCTTCTTCTCTTCATCAAGCTGATGACCTACATATAGATCAATAAATCATTAATGAGGCACAACAAATCTTTTAGTAGAGAATAAACCACTTCAGTAAATTGCATTTGATGACATTATAACTTACAAGGTCTCATAAGGGCTGATGGCACAGTCGGCCTTTCACTTCCAGTTTGCTCCGCATACTTATAACAAGTCAGCTTCTCGACTCCCGAATATCGTTTTACTGCGAGTGCTTTACCTTCTGGACAGAACCAATCTGGATCAACAAAATCTTCTGGGTTCGGATCTTTCAAAAATAGGCAATGACCACAGAAAATGTGAATATATGGTTCACTTGCGATCCAAGCAGTTGAAAGCAGCTTCAATATGCTATTAGTTGCGTTTTCAAGCTGTTTCCAGATATCTCCAAAATGAGGTTCATCAGAACCAGCTTGCAGAGTAACTTTCTGACCACGGACATCATGTACCAAATTCAGTTGCAACTCATCATGATAAATCACAGCACCATTTTTAGCAATCTTCTGTGTGTTTATGTCATTTGAAAGCATGTTCAGCACAGCAACTGTCATTAGTTGGAACCCATAGTTGGGGAGTGGAAGTCCTCTCAACTGTATGTGTAACTGAAGCTGAAACCTTGTCTCTTCTCCTCGAAGCTTTTCGATGCTTTTTGGTGCAAAATAAGGTATTGCGTAACCATATTTTTGCTTTTGAGCGTTCAACACTATGGGACCTTGTACAATCCAAAAACTTTTCAACAACTCAATGGCGATGTCAGGTTGAAAGTCTGCTTCAAGTTTAAGAAGATGGTGCAATAGTGCCTCATCAAGGATCCCATTCCGGGTGAAGTTTTTAACAAACTGTTTATATAAAGCAAAACTGATGGATTTTCTTTTAAAATCAAATTCACGAAAGTTCTGTGCTCTTTCTTTCCAAAGACGGTCTGACTGATGATGAAAGAGAATTGAAATCATTTTAGTCATCGCTGTGATGTCACGGAATATGTAACCTTTTAAAGACTCTACTGACTGAAGCCAAAGAATATCACCTATGTTATGCATGTAACTCAAAATATGCAACGACCTATCTCCAGGAAAGCTAGCCAGGACATCTGAAACAGTGACTACAGGTTTTGTCAAACTCTTTTCAATAAAGGTGCACATACGATTCCATTTCTGTGGTAAAGAAACCTTGTACTTCATGCAACGAAAATCAAGAGCTTTTCTGAGATCTTCTATTTGATGTGACTCTTTGCCAAACACAAATGTGTTCTGTTCATTAAACACCTCAGCTCCCTTGTTGGATAAAAACTTGATTTTATGGAGAACCTGTTTTTTCGCTCTACTCGGCAGTTGCTCAGCATCCAGCATCTTATCTCGAAGTTGCTTAGAATGATTGAACAGACAATCTTTGTAAGTCTGTAGCTCCGAATCTGAAACTTTATCAGAGTGAGTGAGAACTAAAAGTGGAGACTCTACTAACAATGGACATGCAAGATAAATGTGAGCCAACCACTGCCAGCAGAGTTCTTCAGTTGCTGCTTCTTTTCCTTTTTCTTTGGCCAGAGATTTAAATGCATTCAAGTTAACCACGATCAACGGAATGTTGCGTTCCTTAAGAATGTACCGATAAGTAATATGATAGACTTCGTGACCCCCGTGATCAATCATCTTGGCATATGAATGGTCTAGCTGTACTCCTTCTATTTGAAATACTCTGGTTGTTTCATCTAGCATGGTGGTCTCAAACCGGTTTGTGAGTACACGGCTTTTTGATTGCAGAGATCTAATGAGGCTTGTTTTCCCCGACATTGAATGGCCAACTACCGAAACTGGAACAATCGTCAATTCAACTTGTTGTTCTGATGTAAGGTCTTCAAAATATGATTTAATTGCTGTTATACCTTGCTGACAAACACCATAAGAAGGAGAAACTAGACTGAAGCAGCCAATGCATTTAAGGCCGATGAGATGTTTGAGATTCAAAATCTTCTCATCTATCGTTGTCAGGTTTTGGTTGTTACGGATGTCCAGTGTACGCAAGTTCTTCATTTTGAATACACAAGATGGAATTTCTGATAGCTTGTTGTCATTGCAGTTTGACTGTTCTGACTGATTCTGAAGATGCAGCCTGCAATCAGGCAAAAATATATGAAAATGATGAGCATTCTTTACCTCAATCTGACTGTAGAAAGTTGTAGCTCGTTCATCAAACAGAAATGATTCAATGTTATAAGTGTAATTTGAAGTATAGTAATTCAATTGTATCTGATGAGATTTTTATATCATCCTTGTCTTTTCAATACAAAGAAACTAAGGTTTATTTTGATCAACAGCAATTAATACCAAATTTATGCAGTAATTCCTTTAGAGAGATATTGCTCAACTCTTTCTCTACCGCAAGCTAATGTATCGGCTCGGGCTACGTTCTCATTGCAGCCGGAAGCCGATGCATCAGCTTTTAGACAGTGTGTTTGTTTATTTATAATTACTCAGCCTTTGCTTCAGATATGACAATTAGATTGGGTCTCCATTAAAACAAGGTTGTTGCTATTGATATATACTAATTAGCAGGACTCTCACTAGCGGCCCACTAATTATCAAACAGAAAGTTCGCTCGGTCCCGTGAAGTTTGAGTTATCCATGTTTGACTGTATTTACAAATCAAAACGTTCAATGGTACTTAATTTGTCAAAATATGTTACAGAGCTAAAAACCACATGGTCTTTTAGTTGACCAATGCAAATTATTACCATACTGCATGCATGAGTATTTCAAATGAGCACAGTTTCTCCATATTATATCTCACAGAGTAGTCCAACTGGTTTAATTGGATGTAGTGAGTAGCTTATGACACTAACCCTTAATATCTTAGACGTGATTAAAGTTAATTTTTTATGGTTAAACTTTTCACAAAGTCGGATTTCATCCAAAAGATTAAGCTTTTCATCCCAATGTTCTTCATTCCAATGTTCTAGTATAACTGTAGAAAATTATGACATTATTATAATAATATAATATATATCATGATATATAAATAGTGTACATAATATATTTCATTATATATATATATGATATTATATATAATTATAATATTCATATTATATATAATATAAACTATGATATTATGATATGAACCTTAAGATGAAATGCAACTTTTTTCCATAAGAATCTGCAAGTAGATTTACGGATGACAATTCGGCTATTACACAATCTTGTGCGTTTGAACAGCATTTGAATAGGTGACCAATCGGATGAATTGAATGAATAATCAAATGAAACCTACAGTTATTAGAAAAAACAATGAGGGTCCTTGTTGAATGAATCAAGTTCATTAGCAAATTATTTGCTGTGTACACCAGCGAAACCGTGTCACAATGGTTTGTTTGTTACGTTTAGAATCACCATCTATATAGTGATTGTTGACGATTTAGTTTCCGTAACCGCTGCGGTTTTTGAGATTTTAGCTGTTAGTTATGGATAAATTTCTACTTAATAATTTGGAGTGAAATATATTTTCGTAAACTTACTACTAGCTTGATTTGACTAATTCACAAAACAGCACTTAAAGCTGATTACAGATAAAAACCTAAATTAGCAGCAGGAACATGATGGTAACAAACCAGTAAATGTCAGTAAACATTATAAAATGAACAATTATTACAACCAATCAATGCTATCACGTTTCAGAAAAATATTTATGAACTAAGTTTTTATCAGTTTATCTTCAAAAAATATCAATGCATTTGCTATTTGTTAGCTATTTTATTTGTTCCAAAAAACCACGCAAACAAACATGAATATTTTCTCCCAATTTAAATTGCAAAACTGGAGTCTCATAACTCGCTGATATTCCTGATAATTTTTTATTATTTGACTAGAACAAAACTAACTCACTCTCTGTTAGAACCAGCCGTAGTTAATGCCAATTAAATATTACAACAGTGCTTCTAAAATGTTGTTGAAGAAAACTAAAATTTGCAAAACTCAGCTTAAATTTTTTATGATGCTTTTTTAACTGCTCGGCGGTCTTTTGAACAAATTAACAACAAATTGACAGAATCGATGAGCTTTCAGTAAAGTTCTTTCAAATAGGAGCAACAGCTTTTTGAAAAAGTGAAGTTTCTTTGTTGAATAAAACTAACCTATTAGCAAACATGTTCTCGGTACCAGCCAAACCATGTCTAGGTCGCAACAGATTTTTGCTTTTGTAAAGAATCATCATCTACATTTATTAGTGACGATTTCGTTTCAGTCACCGCTGTGGTTTAGTACACCAACTAACGTTATTTGCTAGTTAAAACTAATTTTTCTATAGGATATATAAAACACCAGACTACATTATTGTCTGCCTGTTTTTATTAAAATAGACTGTATGTACTCTTTCTACAGATTGGATTTTTCTACCCAACAAAAAGTCCTTAAAAGGTGATGGCAGATGAAATCTTACAATTATCTTAGCAATTATAATAAACAAAATCAAGCACAATATCTTTACATTTTAATAACTTGCACAACTGATTAAATTTGCTATTCCACCAAATTGATTTAACCTGATTTTCGAAAATTTGATATACCGCTGGTATTTATGCAATATTTCAAAATTTAATGCAGATATTGTTTCAGTGTAAAATTCAACTTACAGTAATATATCCTTGTTATATACAAGTGAAGTACAGAATAGTTTAGTGAATCTTATTCTCGCAAAATTTGTGGCTCTTCATTTGCATTCACTATGAATGTGGTGAATTTCTTTTTGCCCTGATGGTAACGATCTAAACTTTTTTTTTGAAAAATAAGTAAAAATGGAACTGCCTAACAAAAGCTTTTAATTTACTTGAACTGAAAGACAACAAGGTTGTTTCATTGAAAACTAAATTTGAATGGTCTAGCTAGTGCGTCGGCTTTATAATGAAACAAAAGTGAAACCCAATTTATTAGCCAATTCATTTGCTGGTGGTCTGTACTTATACTATCGCATATGCCAATAGTGATTCGCATGGTAGCGAAATAGTTAACAAACAAAACAATGGTAGTGAACAAACACCAAACACCAACGACAGCCGCTGCTGTAGTTTTTTACAGCAACTGACTAGTTGCTAGGTATAGCTAAATCTTCTATGTATAGTATTCAAAGCAGAAGGTGAGATTCTTATGTTTTCGTTCTAACTAAAATAAACTACTCACACAATTTTTTAAAGTTCGACTTTTCTCACCCACAAAAATGAAATTAAAAAGTGTTGACAGATGAGAACTTAGAACTATCAGCAGAAACATGTTTGTAACAAATAAGTAAAGGTCAGTAAGTATTATAAATTTAACAACAATCTTTAGAAACATTTAACCACTAATATGAGGACAGCTAGCTGCATTATCAGTCTATAGATGTCACTCACCATACAGTTTGATAAACTAGTCTAGGCTCCTCGGGAAACTCCCAATTATCTGATAGACCCATTGTTGAATACTCCCCGTTGGAGAGGTCAAGATATTCTAGTTTAGTAAGCTCTGAAAGGCTACAATGCAAAAATAAGGGCAAACACTAAGACATCTAAAAACTACCAAAACAGTGGAGCCCGTTTATTGTTGAATGCAAAAGTAGCAATAAACTGCATTCTACACCAACTAGATTTATATCAGTTCGTTTACCAAAATTAAACTTTCTGCTTCAAACAATATCAATGGCTTTCATATTTTCTCGCTGTTCCATTTGTTTTAACAAAGCACACACACACATAAACATGACTGCTTTCTCATGGTTTTACATGCAGAAACTGGAGTTATATAGCTCACTAATGTTACCGTTATTTTCTTTAGATACTCTGAGTGTAAAAAAACTAAAAACTTTCTGTGAAAACCTGAAGCGGTTATTGACAGCTCACTATTGTGAAAATTTTTCTAAAGCGATGTTGATTAGGAACAAAAAATCTTTGCAAAAACTCAGCTGAGTTTTTCATGATACTTTTTAGTCACCAAGTTATTATCACAAACATAACAAATGATGGAGAAGTGTCTACCATCCATACCTACATTTAATGTTATATAAACAAAGGTTACTGCGTACCCTGTAAGTTCTTGTTGGTCAGACTAGCTATTGATATCTGAAAATATTATTACTGATTTTAATTATAGGCATGGGAGTGGATTTAATTGAGAAATAATGCTAATATTTAATATAAATTTTTGCCAAAAATAACAAAAAAATATCTTATACAGTAGTTTACCATTGTATTAAATCTTTCACTACTGAGCTAAATTCGCTATTCCACAAAATTAATTTAAACTGATTTTCGAAAATTTGATATACCGCTGGTTTTTATGCAATATCTCAAAAATCAACGCAGAGAATGTTTTACTTTAAAACACATTTTACTTAGGACAAAACCTTCTACTAGAAAGTATAAAATAGTTTAGTGAGTCTTACTCTCGAAACTTTCTGGCGCTTCCTTTGCATTGAACGAATGTGGCAAATTAATTTTTGCCATGATGGCAGCGACCTGATTTTCCCATTTTGATAAATAAGTACAATGGAATTTTTTAGCAAAATGACTTTCTATTGGTAGAACCTGACTGACAACAAATGGGAGATTTATGGGAGACCAAATTTGATTAATCTAGCTAATGCGTAGGCTTCGTAATGAAAAAGTGAAAGCCTATTCATGGGCTGATACTCTGTATTTTTATTATCACGATTCCAGATAATTTGGCACACGGTAGCAAAAGAGCTAACTGAATATTTTATAATTGGGTTGTTATTTAGGCACATTAATGAATTGTAAAAATTCTGCTCATAATAGTTACACAATGTAACGAATGTCATTAAATTTTTAATGAAGAGATGCATTTGTGAACATTATTTTTTTGTGGTGAATAAATCATTGTCAAATACCTTCGCAGTTCTTAAAAATAAATTTTTGCTACCACCATGTTTCAAGTACTTCAAAACTTCTATTTGAGCATTCCCTTTATTTGAACACCACCTCTATTTAAACACCACTGTAAGCAAAGGTTTGAAAAATACAACACACATATTTAATTAAACGCTATTTTTAATAAAATGCCAATATAATAAATAAATAACAAGTCCCCGAAATATACAATTTTTAAAACTAGAGAAATAATATAACATATAACTGAATGACAATCCTATAAAACTTAATAGGAAAACATGTTTTATAAGAAAATTTCGGGGTTTAATAGTGTGCTGCATAGTATACGCCATAGTCAACAGCTCCGTAAAATAATGTCCCCAAAATATACAACTTAGTTCTTTGACTAAATGTTCTATTAATAGCAAGCGTTCAGTCTTAGATAAGTGGTGTGAGAAAAAACTGTTAGATTGAGTAAATACAAAATCAATGAAACTAACTGCACCTACAGTATAAATAAATATGATTTTATTAAAATTTCACATAAAAATAGGGCTGCAAAACAGTATTTACAATACAATTAACATAATGTTAAAAGGTTTTAGCAAATTTTATGAGCATGTATAACATAGGGTTAAAAAGATATAGAGTAAACTGACAACTAGAGACCTATGACCTAACTTAATTTGTCAGAAACTGTTAGAGCAGACAAAAATTAACTTTGGCTTTACCTCTTTTACGTATTGCAGTACAAAACACATGTGAACATAAAACAAACACTTTCACTCTAAACTTAAGGTCACACAGTTAGTTAAACTGGTCTAGTAAGAAGTAATGGGTAGATGATGCTAGCGACCAAGATCTTATATATGTTTGCATTTCACTATTTATTGTTTACATTTTTGGTTTCTCATAAAGTCTGAATTCATCAGACAATTTTAAGTTTCTTACTAACACTTTAGAGCATCTGCATAACATTGAGTCACTTTTCTTTCTTAGTAGAAATGCAAAAACTTTTCATCACAAAACTCCATTAGATTTATGTTTGACAATTCAACTATTGCATCATCACTTACATCTTCGATGTTGTTTCGGGAAAAGTTAGCAATTTTTTTGTCTCACTGATTTTATATCGGTAATTTTTTTTCAAACAATAATCTAATTTCACAAAAAAATAAATTTTTTTCCTCAATGAAACACGTTTGTTAGCAATCTATTTTGGGTTCCAGCAAACCATGACCCAACAAATTTTTCTATTTTTACATAGTAATCGTCTATAGCACATGTGTCAAACTCACGGCTTGCTGGTCACATCCGGCTCGCCTTGTAATCTTATCTGGCCCGCAAAATAATTTTACATTATTGCTATCCATGGCCCATTGAAAAGAAGCGCTGATAGGCCCATATTCCCTGACGCGGCTGGGCGGCTGAGCCGCCCCAACTTTTTAATGATTTTCGGCGGCCAACTACTAAGAATTGCAGTCTAAGCGCATTCACTTGGAATTTCCAACAAATAGCAACTAACTATAGCTAGTCCATCGCAACTAGCAACGAGGTTGAGAGGCTCACTAATCTAGTATTAGTTTCGCCTGCCACTAATCCAGTGACTGATCCTTTTCTGCATTGAAGCGAATCAAAACGTTGATGAGGAGCACCATGTGGCAGACTGTCTAAATATTCTTCTAATATTATACATACATGTATATAAAGCTGTTGAAATAGATACAGAATCAGTTGTAAAATATTTCTGCCATGGACACATTGACAGAACAAGAGCTATTGCAATAAAGAGGTGATAGCTCTTGTTCTTTCAATGTCCCTCACAGAAATATGTAGTGTCCTGAGTTTTATATCATACATTGAATAAAGAAAAAGTTTCGCTTACCATGGACCATAAACAATATATTTATGTAGATTTTGATGCTTACAATTGATTGCATTCATGCATACATGGAGGGTTGTTATTGATTAAAATGTCTATAGCAGTTAGCCTGATGAGCGCTGCGGTCTAATATGAGAATCTCCACTCCACAGAACATTACACAGAATGTGAATAAATTTGTTGTTTCGGTCAGATCATATAATCAGATCATAGTCATAAGAGCAAATAAAATTGAATGATTTAAATTGTTATTGCTGAACAGCACACATTTTATGCATATTTCCATGTTTTTTAGTGTGTTCATATTTCTAACTTGTATAATTTTGATAGGAGATATTTTTAAGATATGTAAGTTTATTTTTTATATACATTAACATAGGAGCAAAGAAATTTGAATTTTTTGAACAAGATCTCTTTATGAAAAATAAAAAATAAATAGAAGAAGTTTAAATGTTGACTTGCAACAAAATTCAAATTACAGTTACTCAGGATCAAAAGATTCACCATGTCTTACTCTGTTGTGTTGTAGGTTCAAAATATGGGGAAATGTGATTACAAGCTCTTAAAAGCTCAAAAACGAACAGCTGATCGCAGCTATCTTGAAAACGGCTATCTCTCTCAAAACGGCTCAAATGTGACGCAGTCTAACGCAATGTGTTTCTGTTTACGTGTTAAGGCAACCTCATTCGTCCAAATATTTTCACAAATATACTTCATGTATTCAATGAAAACATGTTTAGTGTCCTTACACGTATATTCCATTATCATTGTAACGCTGTTACCTTGAGCACAGATATCTTAAACCCTAGAATATAAACCAGTTTTATTTTTTAACCTTAGCTCAAAGGGATGCATATCATCCTCTGATAAACATGAGGAGCTTGTTGGTTACATGTGATAGTCGACAAATGCTGCAGAAGTTGTTCGCACCATATAGCGGGAAATATGGGTCACATGATCAGATTACGACTAGATGATTAGATCGAGCGGAATTAAAACTTTTAAGTAGTGAGCATCTATACTTGATACAGGCTTTTTGGTTGAGCCTGAAATGTTTGTCGTAAACTAGTGCTACGAGATGTTTTCTATGGAGCCTTTAATTGGCATTTGATTTCCCGTGATAACATTATACGTGTCAAAACAATAACCCTTTAGAGTTGAACATATTGTCAAAATATGGGATTCCAACCTACAACCACTTTTTAACTGTTCATTTTTGACCTTTTAAGAGCTTGTAATCACATTTCCACATTTTTGCACCTACAACACAGCAGAGTAAGACAAGGTAAATCTTAAGATGCCAAATAACTGTAATATAATTTTTGTTGCAAGTCAGCCTTTACGGTTTAAGTTTGTTTCAGAATAATATTCCTGTCGGTTTTTATTCGTATTTATGTAAAAACATTTAGTTTTCTTGTGTTAATTAAATGTTTATCCTGTTTGGCCTACGACCTAAAGTATGTTTTAAATGTTGCCCCCTTTTACAATTGAGTTTGACACCCCTGGTCTATAGTGATCAGATATATTTTTTCAACAGCTTCTGTGGTTTTGTATTCGAACTTATTATAGCCGCTAGTAACATTCAAACTTTTTATGTGGCTCTTGTAAAATCAAGCCCCATCACTTTGCGATGATTTCGGAATAAATATATTTTTATACCCCTCTTTCTGGCTGGATTTTGGTAAAATCACGAAACAGAGCTAACAAAGTTTCCTTTAAAAAAGAACTTGAGAATTTAGCCGCAGAAACATGTTTTAACAAAGCAGTGAAACTCAGTAAGCATAATATTGTGAAAACTGACTACTACTCATTTTACTCAAGCTATCCTATTCGGGTCAGCTTTGAGAAGCTGTAAATCATAAATGAGGACAAAAACTTAGAACTATGGAACATTCCAGGAAACAGTTTGGTACCAAAACCACCAAACAAATCTGGTAGTCCTCCAAAAAGGTTATTGCCAGAGAGTTTAAGCTCTTTTATTCGAGTCAACTTTGAAAAGCTATAAATCGCAAATAGGGACAAAAAACTAAAAATGTTGAACCCCAATGAAAGCAGTTTGACATGGTACATCAATTGCTGGATCCTAAAAGTAGCATTAAATTATGATTCACTCAAACAAGTATATAAATGTATGTAAAGATAGATTTGAAATGTTATAAGTATCTTAATGCATATTCTCATAGTTTTCAATTTTTACAAAAAGGTGTATTAGAATTTAGCACCAGATGAGTATTTTCAAAGAAATAGTAATATTAACATATAACCTTTAGCCATTCAATAATAAATCTCTTCTGCAAATTAGAGAAAATTGTATTAAACATCGCAGTAGTGAAGACAAAGACAAAATGCAAATTCAACTAAATTAATTTACTGAAAAGGAAATGTTATGAATACAGTATAGCAAATAAGGAAGGTCGCAATGCTTGATTTGTTTGACAAATTTAAAAACATACCATGAAAACAGTGCAAAATAGATGATTGATGGAAAAAAAATCGATGAGTAAAGTAAGTGAAGTCCATATAAATAAATTAAACTGACAAAAAAATGATCTACTTTGGATTATTAGTTAAGGTCTTAAATTATAACAAACTGTAAAATTTTTAATTGATTCATTCTTTAAAGTTATTGTTGCAGAGAGCGACCAAGCATCAAATATAATTTTGTTTCAGTAACCACTGTGATTTTGCACACGATTTGACTAAAGTTGCTAGATATAGTAGAGTTTATATTAAACACTCGTAACATTGAGCTCAGAACTCTGAGTGAAATATGTTTTTATACACTTCTTCCAAGCGCAAGTTTAGTGATTCGCAAAACAGCCCTTACAAAGGTTTCCATCAATTAAGACCTTGAAAAGTGGAGAGCCGAGACATTTTCATAAAAAAAAACGCAAAAGTCGGTAAGCATAATGTAAAGCACTCTGACGACAACTATATTTCAGAGGAATAATTATATTAACATAAAACCACCAACACATCTGGTACTCAAGCAAAAAAAATTATCTCCAGAAAGATTAAGCTTTTTTAATCGAGTCAACTTTGAGAAAAATTAGCTTGCAACTGCAAAGATTCAGCTTTCTTAAACTACCAAGATCACCAAACACATCTGGTAGTCCACGAGAAAAGTTATTTCCAGAAAAGCCAAGCTCTTCTAGTTGAGTCAACTTTGAGAAGCTGTGAATCATATAAAAGGACAAAACTAAGAAACATTGAATCCTCCTGGGAACAGTTTGACGTGATGATTGTTGGATCCGATGACCCTTTTCAGAGGAACTATTACATTAACATAAAACCACCAACACATCTAATACTCAAAATATTCTCTAAAAAGATTAAGCTCTTTTCTTCGAGTCAAATTTGAGAAGCTGTGAATCACCAATAAGGACAAAAACTAGGAAATATTGAACCGTCCTGGGAGCAGTTTGGTGTGATGATTGTTTGATCCCAATAGTAGAGACGATTTGTTCTTTGCTCAAACAAGTCTATATATAAAAAGACAAATTCAAAAAATGTTGAGTATCTCAATACATATTATCACAAATTGTAATTTTTACAAAAAGGTTAATTGGGAGTTAGGACCATATGAGTATTTTCAAAGAAATAATAATATTAACACATAACATTTAGCCATTCAATAACAAATATCTTCTGCAATTGTAAAGAACAATTTATAAAACATTGCAGTAGTAAATATGAATACAAAATGCAAATTCACCTAAATCCAATTACTGATAAGGAATTGTTGTAAATACAATATAACAAATAGTGAATGTCGCAGCGCTTGACTTGTTTGACAAATTTAATAACATACCACAAAAACAGTGCAATAAAGATGGTTGATAGAAAAAATCAATGGGTGAAAAATGTAAATTCCAAATAAAAAGATTAAACTGACAAAAAAAACCTACCTTGAATTATTAATGGAAGTCTTAAATTATAACAAACCGAAAAGTTTCTAATCGATTCGTTCTTTAAAGTTGTTGTTGCAAAGGGCGACCAGGCATCAAAGATAATTTGGTTTCAGTAACCACTGTGTTTTTGCACACAATTTGACTGTAGTTGCTAGACATAGAAGAATTTCTTTTAAACACTCGTATCACTGAGCTCTGAACTATTAGTGAAATATATTTGTATACACTTCTTACAAGCACAATTTCAGTAATTCACAAAACAGCCCTTACAAAGGATTCCATCAATTACGACCTTGAAAAGTTGGCATCCGAAACAATTTCATAAAAAAGCAGCAAAAGTCGGTAAGCGTAATGTAAAGCACTCTGACGACAAATCTTTTTAACAATTTATAGAATGATAGCTAGAAGCATTAACAGTCTGTAAATGTTACTCACCTTTCTGGTAGAGATGGTAGCTCGCAACTCTCAAGGATCAGCATTTTTAAGTTACCAAGATCACCAAACACATCTGGTAGTCCGCTAGAAAAGCTATTTTCAGAAAGTTCAAGCTCTTCTAGTCGAGTCAACTTTGAGAAGCTGTAAATCATAAATAACGGCAAAACTAGAAGCTATCGAATTTTCCTGGGAGCAGTTTGTCATGGTGATTATCAAATCCAGAAAGTAACAATAAGTGGTGGTTCACTCCAACAAGTATAAATATGTAAGCAAGTACATGCAAAAATAAATCTAAAGTATTTCAATGCATATTATCACAGTTTGTAATTTTTATAAGAAGGTTATTAGTATTTAGCACCGGATGACCCTTTTCAGAGGAATAATTATATTAACATAAAACCACCAACACTTCTGGTACTCCAACAAAAACATTTCTCCAAAAAGATTAAGCTTTTTTAATTCAGTCAACTTTGAGAAGCTGTGAATCATCAATAAGGACAAAAACTAAAAAATATTGAAGTGTCCTGAGATCAGTTTGGCGTGATGATTGGCGTTAGATCCAGATAGCAGCAATGAGTTGTTTTTTTGCTCAAACAAGTATATATATATATATATATATATATATATATATATATATATATATATATATATATATATATATATATATATATATATATATAAATATATATATATATATAAATATATGTAAAGATAAATCCAAAACATTAAAAGTAACTCAATGCATATTATCACAGTTTGTAAATTTTAGAAAAAGGTTTATTGGTAGTTAGGACCAGATGAGTATTTTCAAAGAAACAATAATATTAGCGTATAACCTTTAGCCATTCAATAATAAATCTCTTCTGCAGTTGTTGAGAACATCGTATAAAACATCGCAGTAGTAAATATGAATACTAAATGCAAATTCACCTAAATCCATTTACTGATAAGGAATTGTTGTAAATACAATATAACAAATATTGAATGTCGCAGTGCTTGACTTTTTTGAGAAATTTAAAGACATACCAAAAAAACGGTGCAAAAATGATGGTCGATAAAAAAAGTAAATGGGTGAAATATGAGAAATCCAAATAAAAAAATTGAACTGACAAAAAAATTCTACTTTGAATTATTATTGGAAGTCTTAAGTTATAACAAACCGTAAAGTTTCTAATATATTTGTTCTTTGAAGTGGTTGTTGCAGAGAGCGACGAGGCATCTGAGATAATTTTGTTTCAGTAACCACTGTGATTTTGCACACGATAGGAATAAAGTTGCTAGATATAGTAGAGTTTCTATTAAACAATCGTAACATCGAGCTCTGAACTCTGAGTGAAATATATTTTTATACTCTTTATACAAGCACAAGTTTAGTGATTCACAAAACAGCCCTTACAAAGATTTCCATCAATTACGACCTTGAAAAGTGAGGAGCTGAGAAATTTTCATAAAAAAGCAGCAAAAGTCGGTAAGCGTAATGTAAAGCACTCTGACGACAACTCTTTTTTACCATTAATAGAATGATAGCTGGAAGCATTAACGGTCTGTAAATGTTACTCACGTTTCTGGTAGAGATGTTAGCTCGCATCTATCAAGGTTAAGCTTTTTTAAGTTACCAAGATAACCAAACACATCTGGTAGTCCACTAGAAAAGTTATTCCAATGAAGATCACGCACTTCTAGTCGGGTCAACTTTGAGAAGCTGTAAATCATATATAAGGACAAAAGTTTAGAAATATTGAATCATATTGCTATGCCTCCGTGGAGCGGTTTGGCATGGTAATTGTTAGATCCAAAAAGTAGCAGTAAATTGTGCTTGAATCAAACAAGTATATATTTATGTGAAAGAAAGTTTAAAATGCTTTAAAGTTTTAAGTTTATATATGTATGTGAAAAAGAAAACTTAAAACATTTTAATTATCTCAATGCATATTATCACAGTTTGTAATTTTTATAAGAATATTTTTAGTAGTTAGCACCAGACAACTCTTTTCAAGATAATAATAATATTAACATATAGCCTTTAGTCTTTCAGTAATAAGCAGTTTTCTGCAAGCGTAAAAAGAACATCGTATAAAACACCGCATAGTAAAAAAGAAGACAAAAGGCAAACACAGCTGATTCCAGTTACTGATAAGGAGTTGCTATGAATACAATATAGCCAATAGTGAAGGTCACGGCGCTTAAATTGTTTGACCAACTTAAAAACATACCGTGAGATTAGTGCAAAATAGATGGCTGATAGCAACAATTAATAAATAAAATATATTTAACTCCATATAAATGAATTAAACAAAAACAACATAATCTACTTCGGATTCGTTACAGAGCTCTTAAATTATAACATAACATGAATTTTCTAATTTATTCCGCGTAGATAATTGTCATTGCCGACCGTGACCAGGCATCAGTAAAAATTGTTTTAGTAAATGCTGTGATTTTGCACATCGCTTGACTTAAGTTGCTAGTTATAGTAGTTTTTATCGGAAACTTGTATTATCAAGCTGAATTTTTACTGATAATTCTGAGTGAAATATATTTACAAACCCTTTTTACAAGCTGCACATTGGTAATACACAAAACAGCCCTGACAAAGGAATCCAATAAATAATACCTTTAAACCCTAGCAGCAGAAACATGTTTGTATTAAAGCAGTAAATCCCAGTAAGAATAGTATAACTAACACTCACTACAACTCTTTTAGTGTTGATATAAAGAGAGCTCGAAGCATTATCAGTATGTAAATGTTACTCACCTTTCTGGTAGAGATGTTAGCTTGCATGCATTAAGGTTCAGCATTTTTAAGTTACCAAGATCACCAAACACATCTGGTAGTCCACCAGAAAAGGAATTTCCAGAAAGGTCAAGCTCTTCTAGTCGAGTCAACTTTGATAAGCTGTAAATCATAAATAAGGACAAAAACTAAAAGCTATTGAATCTTCCTGGGGACATTTGGGCATGGTGATTGTTGGATCCAGAAAGTAGCAGTAAGTTGTGCTTCAATCAAACAAGTATATACATGTATATGCATGTAAAAAAAGTTAAAAACGCTTTAAATATTTCAATGCATATGACCGCAGTTTTTAAATTTTTATAAGAATGTACTTTGTAGTTAGCACCAGGCGACTCTTTTTAAAGAAATAATAATATTGACACATAATCATTAGTATTTCAGTAATAAATGTTTTCTGCAAATATAGAGGAACATCACAATAGTAAAGACGAAGACAAAATGTAAATACGCCTGAATCCAGGTACTGATAAGGAATTGTTATGGGTACAATATAACAAATAGTAAAGTCGCAGTGCTTGATTTGTTGGGCAAGTTTAAGAACATATCATGACAACAGTGCAAAATAGACAATTGATAGAAAAAAATCTATGAGTAAAATGTGTGAATTCCTTATAAATGAATTAAACTGAAAACAAAATAATCTACTTTGGATTAGTAATAGAGGTCTTAAATTATAACAAACCATAAAGTTTCTAATTGAATCGTTTTTTATAATGGTCATTGCGGACTGTGACCAGGCATCAGAGAAAATTTTATTTCAGCAGTTGCTATGGTTTTGCACGCCGTTTGACTATAGTTGCAAGTTATTGTTAAGTTTTTATCAAGAAATTGTAACATCAAGCTAAATTTATTTGCGATAACTCTGGGTGAACTATATATTCTATACACTTCTAACAAGGGCAAGTTTGTTGATTCACAAAACAGCAACACAAATTTGACAATAGAAACATATTAGTCACAAATCAGTAAAGAACAGTTAACACAATATAATTAACACTCATTACAACTCTTTTTCAATGACAAAATAAGAACTGGAAACATTACCAGTTTTTAGACGTTACTAACTTTTCAGGTAGAGATGTTAGCTTGCATTTCTGAAGCATCAACTTTTTTAATTTACCAATACGTTGAATTATTAATGGAAGTCTTAAATTATAACAAAGCATAAAGTTTCTAATCGATTCGTTCTTTAAAGTTATATTCTTTATTTTGTTGCAGAGAGCAACCAGGCATCAAAGATAATTTTGTTTCAGTAACCACTGTAATTTTGAGCACGATTCGACAATAGTTGCTAGATATATTAGAGTTTTCATCAAACACTCGTAACATCGAGCTCTGAATTCTGAGTGATATATATTTGTATACACTTCTTACAAGTGCAAGTTCAGTGATTCACAAAACAGACATTACAAAAGTTTCCATCAATTAGGACTTTGAAAAGTTGGCAGCCGAGGCATTTTCATCAAAAACTGCAAAATTCGGTAAGCGTAATGTGATGAACTCTGTCTAAAACTTATTTTACTGCTGATAAAATGAAAGCTGAAAGCATTATCAGTCTGTAGAGGTTACTCACGTATCTGGTAGAAATTCTAGCCAGCATTCATGAAGGCTGAGCGTTTTTAAGTTAGCAAGACCACCAAACACATCTGGTAGACCGCCAGAAAAAAAATTTGTAGAAAGGCCAAGCTCTTCTAGTTGAGTCAACTTCGAGAAGCTGTAAATCATAAATAAGGGCAAAAATTAAGAAATATTGAATCATATTGCTATGCCTCCGTGGAGCGGTTTGGCATGGTAATTGTTAGATCCAAAAAGTAGCAGTAAGTTGTGCTTGAATCAAACAAGTATATATGTTTGTGAAAGAAAGTTTAAAATGCTTTAAAGTTTTAAGCTTATATATGAATGTGAAAATAAACTTATAACATTTTAATTATCTCAATGCATATTATCACAGTTTGTAATTTTATAAGAATAGTGTTAGTAGTTAGCACCAGACAACTCTTTTCAAAGTAATAATAATATTAACATATAGCCTTTAGTCTTTCAGTAATAAGCAGTCTTCTGCAAGCGTAAAAAACATTGTATAAAACACCGCGGTAGTAAAAAAGAAGACAAAAGGCAAACACACCTGAATCCAGTTAGTGATAAGGAGTTGCTATGAATACAATATAGCCAATAGTGAAGGTCACGGCGCTTAAATTGTTTGACAAACTTAAAAACATACCGTGAGATTAGTGCAAAATAGATGGCTGATAGCAAAAATTAATAAATAAAATATATTAAATTCCATATAAATGAATTAATCAAAAAACAACATAATCCACTTTTGATTAGTAACAGAGCTCTTAAATTATAACATAGCACGAATTTTCTAATCTATTCCATGTAGATAATTGTCATCGCCGACCGTGACCAGACATCAGCAAAAATTTTGTTTTAGCAAATGCTGTGATTTTGCACATCGCTTGACTTAAGTTGCTAGTTATAGTAGTTTTTATCAGAAACTTATATTATCAAGCTGAATTTTTATTGATAATTCTCAGTGAAAAATATTCACAAACCCTTTTTACAAGCTGCACATTGGTAATACACAAAACAGCCCTGACGAAGGGATCAAATAAATAAGACCTTTAAACCCTAGCAGCAGAAACATGTTTGTATTAAAGCAGTAAATCCCAGTAAGCATAGTATAATTAACACTCACTCCAATTATTTTAGTGTTGATATAACGATAGCTCGAAGCATTATCAGTCTGTAAATGTTACTCACCTTTTTGGTAAATAAGTTAGCCAGCATCCACAAAGGTTCAGCTTATTCAAGTTAAAAAGATCACCAAACACATCTGGTAGTCCACGAAAAAATATATTTCTAGAAAGGTCAAGCTCTTCTAGTCGAGTCAACTTTGATAAGCTGTAAATCATAAATAAAGGCAAAAACTAAAAGCTATCGAATCCTCATGGGTGCATTTTAGCATGACGATTGGTGGATCCAGAAAGTAGCAGTAAGTTGTGCTTCAACCAAACAAGTATATATATTAATATGTAAAAAAAGTTAAAAACGCTTTAAATATTTCAATGCATATGACCACAGTTTTTAAATTTTTATAAGAATGTACTTTGTAGTTAGCACCAGGCGACTCTTTTTAAAGAAATAATAATATTGACACATAATCATTAGTATTTCAGTAATAAATGTTTTCTGCAAATATAGAGGAACATCGCAATAGTAAAGACGAAGACAAAATGTAAATACGCCTGAATCCAGGTAATGATAAGGAATTGTTATGAGTACAATATAGCAAATAGTAAAGTCGCAGTGCTTAATTTGTTGGACAAGTTTAAGAACATATCATGACAACAGTGCAAAATAGACAATTGATAGAAAAAAATCTATGAGTAAAATGTGTGAATTCCTTATAAATGAATTAAACTGAAAACAAAATAATCTACCTTGGATTAGTAATAGAGGTCTTAAATTATAACAAACCATAAAGTTTCTAATTGACTCATTTTTTATAATGGTCATTGCGGACTGTGACCAGCCATCAGAGAAAATTTTATTTCAGCAGTTGCTATGGTTTTGCACGCCGTTTGACTATAGTTGCAAGTTATCGTTAAGTTTCTATCAAGAAATTGTAACATCAAGCTAAATTTATTTGCGATAACTCTGGGTGAACTATATATTCTATACACTTCTAACAAGTGCAAGTTCGTTGATTCATAAAACAGCAACAAAATTTTAGCAATAGAAACATATTAGTCACAAATCACTAAAGTACAGTTAGCACAATATAATGAACACTCATTACAACTCTTTTTCAATGGTAAATAAGAACTGGAAGCATTAGCAGTTTTTAGACGTTACTAACTTTTCAGGTAGAGATGTTAGCTTGCATTTCTGAAGCATCAACTTTTTTAATTTACCAAGACCTGGGAAGTCATCTGGTAGACCACCAGAACAGTCATTTTCAGAAAGGTCGAGCTCTTCTAGTTGAGTCAGCTCTGAGAAGCTGTAAATCCTACATAAGGACAAAAAGTAATAAATATGAAACCTTCCAGGAAACAGTTTGGCATGCTGATTGTTAAAGACAGAACATAGCAATAAATTTTGCTCCACTCTCACAAATATATGTATGCATGCGAAATGACTTCAAAACGTTAAAAGTATCTTAAAACATATTTTTATGTCTTGTTGTTTTTTAGAAAAAGGTTTATTGGCCTTTCCTTAAGGTTTAAACCTCTTTCTTTTATGGTTATCATCCATCTCATACTTTTACAGAAATTGTAATGTAAATTATGAACCTGTGATCTATCATAATGGCTGTCTCGCAAGTATGGGTCAGCTAGCAAAAGTCTAATCTTTTTACAAATAATAATATAAACTGTACACTACTTATGGTCTATCAGAAATAACTGTGATCTGCCATTAAAGAAAACTTGGTGTAAAACATGGCAGTTATAAGTTCAAATGCAAGTATTCTTGAATCATGTTACAATCAAGGCAATATTATAAATATAGTTAAAACCAAGAGTGAAAGCTTGCAGTTTTTGAATTGTTTGATAAATTTTAAAATAAGCCATGAAGATTAAAAATAGTAGATGATTGATTGCAAAACTGCAGTGAGCCAAAATCATGATTTCAAAGGTCGAAGTTCTAAGATCTTCCCAAATTTATTTATGTGGTCTTTCAAAAAATAGAAAATCTTTCTCAACTTTTTAATCTAATAATTATACATTAATAGTAGTATAATTGGTTTGTATCGACAGTTTCTTCATTATTCCTTATCAATTTCCCTCGGTCAATGGTTTGTGATTATGGTAAATTTACAACATATTAGTTGAAGCACACACCCTCATTGTTATTTTATATTGGTTTATTTTTACACAGAAATGTATACTCCGTGAAACTAATATAATAAAAAGTAGTTTTTATGCCAAAAATTAACAAAAAGCCAAAATAATGTTCACTATATGTTTTAAAAACAGTGTCTGTTTGACCATGTATGTAGCTGTTGCCAGAGGTTAAGGTTTGAATCAAAGATATCTTTTGTTTTAACCTCTTGACATTTAGCACCAATCGATCACCATTAGGTCTTTATAAATAATTGCTGTGTATTGGTAATACATAGCAACTTACTCTTTCATCATCATTGACACCTAGCCAAACCATTTTGTGATGATTATGACAAAAAATACAAATTTTATCAAAATTGATGGGCGAGCTTACTTCATTTTATCAGACCATCATGAAGAGCTGACAACAACTTTGAACTTTGTATTATCTATTCAACTTACTGTGATTCCAAATTCATGAACATTTGAACCAAACACAGTTTTCTATAATTACTGCTAAACAGCAAAACTGATTTAGTGAGAAGTAATGTGGAGCTTATGACACTAACAGCTAAGACATTCCATTAGATGTAATAAACAAAATGGGATTGTGAAGAAAGAACTATAGACACCCATTGCTGTGTTTTTTTCTTGCATAAACAAGTTTTCTCTATGATTTCGACCTAAGCTTAAACTGAGATCCTAATAGGAAAAAAATTGCAGAAAACATGAAATAATTGAAAATTTTTTATTAATGACCTATGCACTGTTTAAAAATTTCCAATCAAATGTTGAAAAAAATCATGTTAGTGCAAATATTTTTCTATTTTTTTCATTGTATGTCAATATATTTACAACAAATAGTTAATTTCACACAGTTAGTAAAACTGATTTAGTGAGAAGTAACACGGAGTTTATGACACTAACAATTACGACATTACATTAGACGTAATAAACAAAGTTGGATTGTGAGAAAAAAACAATTGACCCCAATTGCTGTATTTTTTGCTTGCATAAACAGATTTGAAAAATATTTATGTTTATACAAATATTTTTTCTAAATTTTTCATTGTATGTCAGGATATTTACTACAAAGTCAGCAGATAATTAAAAAAAATAAAAATATTCAAGAGCAATTTCTTATTTATTAGAATACCTGATTAATGCTATGTGATGATTTTGTTCTTTAATAAGCAAATACACCCATTAATAAATTGAGGATAAATTAATATTAGGTGATCAATTTCATATGATGGAGAACTAAATTAAATTCACAACCTGTGAATTTAATGAAGGATACTCTGAAGCATTTGATCATTAATCCTAGTAATTTTCTGAATAAATTTCTTTATAAATCTATATGCGATGTTTAATGTGTTGTTGGTCATTTATGCAAAATTTCCAGAACCTCCTTGGTTGTTTTAAATCTCTATGAGCTACCCTGAAGGCTGAGAGTCACTTACTCTCTCAGTCCTGATTGGTCATATAAGTCTCTAACAATCAAAACTTTCAGATTTTGAGCAATGTCTTGAAGAGGTGGAATGTAGTTGTGACATTCCAATCCAACTATGGAGTCAGTACCAATCTTATCAATGAGTTCTGTAATGGTAAACCATCCTTCATGCCACTCAGGCTTTTCAGAAACTGTGTAATTAATATGATAACCTGTAAAAAAGAGAGGAAAAGTAATAAATAAAACACTTGCACTATAATAACCTCTACAATCTCATTGCTATATATATCAACTTTTCTACATTGCAAAGTGAAATTCAGGTAAATTTTTCTGAAGCTAATTTCAAAATAGAGCTTTTTAAGTATTTTAAAATGTTCAAGTTGGTTAAGGAAAAGAGTAACAGACTGACAAAGAATGAGATAAAAATTAATGATTCATATTTTGAAACTAAGCAAGTTTTCATATTTACTTAAAAAATGTAAAATTCAAATTGCCGTTTTTTTGGTTGAACGGCTAAAAGAGATGAAATGATGTTCATTATAGCAAAATTGGCAGAACTAGTGTGATCCATAAATCTGTTTTAATTTAACAAAAGGTTTACATGAGATCTTGGGTAGAGGAGCATTTTGCTTTTCAAGTTTTGTTACAAGTAATAAACTAAAATATTGTCTATAATACAAGAAGTTGGTAATTGTAAATTTATTGTAAAATTTAATTTTTACTATAATAAAAGCAGTGTGAGTATTTCTGGATGTCAAAAGCAACACTTGAGCATTAGGAAAAAATGTTCATTTGCATGAAAATCAAGCGCTAGGATTTAAAAGCAGCTTTCCTACCACTACACCACCTCAGCACTATTTGAAGGGATAATTCTCTGTATACTGATTACTCATTATGATCTCTTAAAGTCCTTGAGACTAACAGGCATATTAGTGTAAATAAAATTATCCTATGAATAACAGGTATTTCTATAGCCTTGTTCACATTCAGACCAATAGAGAACAAGGCCAAAACATCGGATATTGTAAAACCTGTATTTGAATGCTACATTCATTTAACTCCATCTCTATCTTAGCACTACTATAAAAAAAGAAGTTGCAAGATAAAGTGGCACCCTTTAAGTGAATGTCATTTTTATGTGAACACCGCCTCTATTTGACTGATGTCTGTGGACATTTTTCATTTTTACGAACTCATAATAGCAAGTTTTCAGCAAAAATTATCCACAAAACAACACTGCTAATGACTTGACTACATCAATAACAATTAGTTTGTTATTTATTTTTGTTTATATCCAAATTTGTATTTATCACAGAACTTTACTGTATTTTTTTATTAAAGTTCTGAATGGAACAGCATAGAAATGATTAGTAACTGTATCGGACTAATGGTAGTGATTTTTAACTCGGTCTATATAATTTGATGTATGTGAATTTGTTTGCAAATTAATGATGGAACCTAGACTACTGCGCATTTTAAAGCCAAAATTATGAGACCATTTTGATTATACACAGTTTCTGTTTATTCACACAATAAGTGTATACATGTACATGTATAATTCTACAGTGCATAGCGTAAATGCTTTGCAATACTAAAAGTTATTTGACCGCTAATATTGACTAGCTCAGCTGCATAGAATAAAACTTAAAGCCAGAAAACAATGTGTAGGTTATTGCACGGCTAAAGGAATAAACAATAGTTCTAAACAGAAGCAATAATGTATGTATACAGGAACAAGAACAATCAGAATGCAACTGGCTGAGCTAACGACACTAATATTTTTGTTTAAGAATGTTAACTTTGATTCTAAAATTTTAACTTTCGTTTCTGAATGTAAATATGGTTTTTTATGTCACATGTTCTTAAAGGTACATTGGTAGAATTTAATAGATTATTATTACTATAGAAATTTAAATTTGCACATTAAGAACACTTCATTTGATTGTATTATTGCAGTAATGTGAACTGGGCTCACAATGAATCAATGCGCATAACTCATTTTCTCTTAGTCATAAAAAGGGAGTTATAGCTGCAAACTGTAACAAAAATATTAAAGACTGCGATGAGCTCGTATGCAATCTTATTAAATTTAGTTATGGAATAAAAGCCTATATTTAGAATTAAAATGAATCAAAAGGTGTAAAGCTCTAGCAAATGGCAACGTAGGCTATAAGAGCATCATAGGCTAATTACAAGCAATTTATATTGTTTAGATATCCAAAACAAGTTGGATGTAAGTTAACAAGTTTCTTCCACCCAATGGCTTAAAGTAGCTTTGCTATCAGAAGAGTATATTATGTAGGCAACATTAGATTTGCCCGTGAAACATTATTTTTTAATTATTCTGGCAAGGTATTTAAAAAATACAACGGCACCCTTTGTTTGAGTACCACTTCTAATAAACGACCACACTAAAAAAGGGTTCAAAATAGAGCACTGTTGCATTTAAATAAAGATTTTAGGGTAGTCTCAAGAGCGACATTGACCTAATGTGATTTTGAAAAAACTATCTCTGTAAATTGTTGCTGTTTGTATACTCTCAATACAGGCTCACAACATTTTAATCCCTAAAACCTCGTTACTCCTGAACAGATGAGTTTCAGTAAGAATTATAAATTTAATTGAGAATTACGATTTTTTTTACATGCTTTCAGACATATCTGGAAATTTACTAACGTTTGTCCGGATTGGTATCTTCTGACCTACCTTCTTGTTGATTATGAAACTGAATTCCATCAAAGCTGTCTGCCATTTTAGTCACTGCCTCATCAATGACATTCTGAGTAAAGTAAAGATATTAATAAAATTGATAATAGGATTTGATGGAATATTACCTGTGCATGCAAACAGCACAAATAATAGTAATGTGTTGTATTATTAAACTAATCTAAAGTTACAATCAAAATACTGTACTATAATATAAATATGTAGATATGAGAAAAAAAATATAAAAATGTGAATATGAATATATAAGAAATATTGCATTTAATATTTAATAATGGTATATTTATTACATATAAAAATATATAATTTGTATATATACACATGTATGTATATATATGGCCAATTGTGTATATACAAATATGCATATGTATACTGTATATACATATATAGATAATTATACATATATATGCAGCATATTATATATATACATGTATATATGTGTATTTGTATATATAGTATGCATATACATCAATTATACATATATACAGTATATATATACATACAATATATATATATATTGTATATTGTATATATATATATATATATATATATATATATATATATATATATATATATATATATATATATATATATATATATATATATATATATAGCGAAGTGCGAGTTGACTAAAAAAGCTTTATTACTATTAGTTTCATATACATAGTAAAATGTACAATTCTCAGATAAAACTCATTTACTAGTGACAAGCAAGTTAGATGTACCTTGAACAACCCCACTATAGGATTAAAACATATTTATATGAAAGCCATGTTGTTAGGTATATGGCTAGGTTATATTACTAGATAATAAGAATTTTCTACCATGGCGACATGTAGAATTGAGTTCTTGTCTTTTATTTAGACTGGCCTTATCTGGATGCATTATTATATAATATTTTTCTAACAAACATAGTCTGCATTTATCTGAGGTGTTGTCATATGCTTTCGCTTGCTTTACTGCATTCCATTTTATGGTATACCTTGTCTTGTCCTTTTTCAGCTCCCAAATATAATTGCTGAGCGTTGTTGCGTGTTTTTGTCATTGTTGAATGATGCCTTATGATTAGTGAATCTAGCCTTGAAAGGGGTTTCAGACAGCCCATTATATGTTTCGCTGTTTTGCTGGTCATCTGTAACTACTGCCTGGTATATTAGGTTTTTGGTTATAAAACCAGGCAGTAGTTACCGATTACCAGCATAACAGGCAAACATATATTGGGCTGGGTGAAACCATTTTCAAGGCTAGATTCACCAATCATAAGGCATCATTTAACAACGACAAAAAAATACACGCAATAACGTTCAGCCATTATATTTAGAAGCTGAAAAGGAGCAACACAGGGTATACTATCAAATGGAATGCAGTAAAGCAAGCGAAAGAATATGAAAACACCTCAGATATATGCAGACTATGTTTGTTAGAAAATTATTATATAACTATGCATCCAGATAAGGCCAGTCTAAATAAGAAACAAAAACTCATTTCTACATGTTGCCATGGTAGAAAATTCTTATTATCTAGTAATATAACCTAGCCATATACCTAACAACATGGCTTTCATATAAATATGTTTTAATCTTATAATGGGGTTGTTCAAGGTACATCTAACTTGCTTGTCACTAGTAAATGAGTTTTATCTGAGGATTGTACATTTTATTATGTATATGAAACTAATGGTAATAAAGCTTTTTTAGTCAACTCTCACTTCGCTATATTTCAGCTCTTGCTTTTAGTAATTGAGCACTATGTTGGAAAAGTTTTGAACTGACACGCTATTTCATGTATATATATATATATATATATATGTACATGACCGTTGAACATCATGCGGTACAGGACCGCGTGTCTACATGTAGACACGCGGTCAAATACCTTTCCAAGAGCAGTAGCGTAACTTAGCTTTTACCAGCTTTTCTGCCTGTTTCAGCTTTAGTTCTAATCATTATGCTTGTGACTACACCCTGTGTATATTTACTGCTTTTATTGAGCAAAGTTATTTATCTGATGATTGCCTCGCAGAGCCATGAAACTATTTAGTAATAAAATGATTTGATCTCGGACACATGTTTTCCTGTAGTATTATATATATATATATATATAAAATCGGCTACTGGTTAAAAACGGATTGAATGGACTCGGGCTGATAACACGGACCTCATGCAGTGCTACTTTTTGAGTGAACCTTAAAAGTGGGGCTTTATGGAAAGGATGTGTCAACTGTGGATAAACATGAACCCTATAATGCCACTAACCGCTAAGCAACTTGTAGCTCAGAGGAGTAACATAATCAAGCGGCACCTCATATCCGAACTTGAGGTAGATGAAATTAGGGAACAGTTCACCCATTTAACCTTGACCAATGAGGAGCGCATATCAACACATACCATCACACATACACAATCTTGTGTTGACTCACAAGTTGAAGAAGAACTGCACTATGACCTTGACCCGAGGGTGAAGGAGCTTGCAGAAAATATCATCAGCAAGATGCCAGCTGCTAATGATTATGGAAGCAGGGTACCACTATGGAGAGTTAAAAAGACCATACCCAAAAAGCTGTTAGAAGACATTATCTTGGCTCTGGAGTCGATATCCACTAAATCGATCAGTGAGACTAATGCCCTAATCTACAGAACGGCAACCGTCGTATTGGAGGAGATTGGTATTAAGCCACTGTCAACAAGGCTTCAAGCCATTCCATATTGGCAGCTGAGGCTACAAAATAAGATCAATGACTTGCACAAGAAAGTTAGTAGGTTCAGTGAGAGATCTAACCACAGTTTGGAGCGTCCAAAAAGGGAAGTCATAATAGAAGCTCTAGAATCTGCCAAACAGCAGCTAGTAGCACGCTTGGCACGGCTGAAGCGGTACACCAAAGAGCGGGATAACAAGAGAATGAACAGTCTGTTTACCAATAATCCAGCTAAAGTGTATTCTCAGTTCAAAGGTGAACTGCGGAGGCCAATGTCTGATCCTACCCAATCAAGCACCTTAAAGTTTTGAAAGGACATCTGGAAAAAAGAGATTACTCATAACACCACTGCAAATTGGGTAGATGCTCAAAGCGAGCCACCAATGCACTATGGCTCAGCAAGGACTCACCATCAGCGAAATGGGCGTCAAGTGCAAAGTACAGCGTATGACAAACTGGGCAAGACCTGGCCATGACATGATTCAACCCTTATGGTTGAAGAAAATGACATCACTTCACACTAGAATGGCTAAGCAGATGGAACGCCTAATACAAGAAGGCAACCATCCGAATGGCTGACCAAAGGACCAACTGTACTTCTGATACAAGATTCAAAGCAAGGGCCGATTCCCAAGAACTATCGACCAATAACGTGCTTGCCCACCACCTGAAAACTGCTATTAGGAATAGTTGCAAACAACCTCGAAGGGCACATGATTCACTATATGACCAGTGCTCAGAAAGGAATTGGGCGCAACACGTACTCGAGGAGCCAATTATCAGTTACTGGTGGGTCGGACGTTCTTTCAAGACAGCAGGAGAAGGCATACCATTCTTTCCATGGCTTAGTTTGACTGCAAATAGGCCTATGACTCGATTCCCCACAGTTGTATACTTGAGTGCCTCAGTATGTACAATTTTCACCCTGTTTTTGTGGCATTCATCAAGGTGTCAATGACCAAATGGAAGACGGAACTGGAGGCTAATGGCAAAAAGCTTGCAAGTGTAAAAATTAAGCGAGGTATCTACAGAAAGACCCTCTAAACAATATGCCGGAGAAGAGACAGTATGGGTACCAGTTCAAAAGTTGCACCAAGATAAACCAACTTTCCTACATGGATGACATTAAGCTATACTTTAACAAAGAAAGGGACATTGATTTGCTAATACACTCACTCAGGTATACAGCAAGGGCATCGGAATGACTTTCGGTAATGAGAAACGTGGAAGGCTAATCCATAAGAAAGACAATTCTATGCTCGCAGATGGCCAAAGAATGCCAAATGGTACCATCAAAGATATAGAAGAAGGGTACAAGTACTTGCGGGTTATGCAAAGCAACATCAACCACGAAGCCGAGGTATGTCACAAAGCCATTACTGAATACATGAAACACCTTTGCCAGGTCCTACGGAACCAGCTCAATGCCAAGAACCACGTCATGGCAATAAATACCTACTCACTGCCAGTAATAATATATACAGAAGGCATAATAAAGTGAACTGAGGAACCCATCAAGAAAACAGATATAGCAACTTGTAAACTGCTGACCATGCATGGAGCCCTCCACCCGAAATCTGATACTACTAGATTGTATCTCGATAAGAAAGATGGTGGTAGGAGACTCAAAAGTGTACAGCAGACAGTGAAAGCGGAAGAGCAAAGCATCAAAGCCTATGCAGCCTCCAGGGCCACTTCAAATAAGTTGCTAGCTGAATTTCAATTGGCTGCTCTTGCAATGGACCTTCGCCCTGATGTTGTGGAAACCGACTGGCCCACAAAACCTCTTCATGGTGCTTACCACCAACAAATATCTATGGTTGGCGACCTTCACCAGACATACATGTGTCTAAACAATGGAAACCTGATGGCCAACACAGAGTCGCTAATCATGGCAGTTCAGGAGCAAGTGCTCCCAACAAGGCAACTCCAAACCGATATCTATCACACTAGAGGCGATCCTAGATGCAGACTGTGCAAAGATGCACCTGAGACCATCCAACACATCATCAGTGGATGCAAGCACTTAGCTGAAAACACATACACTGAACGGTATAATCATGTTGCAGGTGTTGTGTATAGAAGTCTATATGATGAGTATGGCCTTAATAAACCACAACACTGGTTGGAAGTTCCTGTTCAGGTCAACGAAAATGACCGCGCTAAGATCCACTGGGACTTTTACATCCGAACTTAAAAGCATGTCCTTGCAAACCAACCAGATTTAGTGGTGGTGGACAAGGAGAACGAGAGGGCTACTATAATAGATACAGCAGTACCCAATGACTACAATATTGCAAGCAAAGAAAAATAAAATATAGAAAAATATCTCCCTCCTGGAGAAGAGATTGAAAAATTCTGGGATGTAAGAACGACTGTAATTCCAGTAGTCATTGGGGCACTGGGCGCAATAACACCGGCGCATAAATTGTGGCTTACCCAAATACCAACAGCAATCAACTCTGGTGGATTGCAGAAAAGTGCGCTATTGGGAACAGCTAAGATCTTGAGGCGAGTAATGAAACTTCCAGGTCTCTGGTAGGAGACCCGAGTTAGAGCAGAAACTACCACCCATACAGAGAAAACAATTTACATATATATATATATATATATATATATATATATATATATATATACATATAAGTTCATGGTTTCACAATCGAAAGTAATGAGACTATCTCTACACAGACTAGGCACTTGCAAGTTCTTATAATCCAGGTAGGTCACATACACTCAGTTAGTGCATATATTTTATAAACAATAGCGCTGGTGCTAAAATATGTATAATTGAAAGAATGTGGTGTTTTATTCAATATACATACATTAAAATAACTTAAAAAGACTCATTGTTTTTTTTACTTTAATTATCAAAGAGTTTTAACATTTCCACTTTCGAAAATGATATTTTACTGTTGAGTGTACCAAAAGCCATGCGGTGTTTGGCATGCTGCAATGTTAGCGCAAAGTGAGCGACACCAATGCAACATTTGCATATACCTTGACGAGTGTGCTGCGGTTTTAGTAGGATTTGTATGAAATATTTCTTATTGGCAATAGTTAATTATTGCTAATTAGCTATTGCTAATTATGGTTATACTCAAATGTTGAGCTGAGTTTTTTTGCAAAAGCTATTTTCATTGCAATATTTTTGTACTCTGCCAGATGCCTTACAGCTAATGATTTTTTACAAATTGTAAACAAATGAGCTTGTGGTAATAGTCTATAGAGTAACTGTAGTGCCAGTAACAGAGATTATTTTATTTTTGACAACAATAGTTCTGTAAGCTATAGTCACAGTGATAAACCTTTTAATTTAGTACACGCTCATGTTCTTACGTTTGATATTAGAATAAAAATTCAAAGAAGCAATGAAATATATTCTGCAACACATTGGTAGACATTTTAATGATCTCAATAACCCTAATTTTTGCCTTCCAATTCAGTATTACAATCCTTTGTAAACAAATCGTTCAAAGATTTGGACTAGCTAGACACGCCATTGTCAGTTATTACATTTTACTAAACATTTGATTGTCTCGCAAAAGTAATTGTGAAGCAAAAAATCTAAATTCTCAAACAACATTAATAAACATTTTTGCTCAAGGGTTTACAAGAGTTACAAAAACCTCACCTGAGGATGAGCTCCTTTGCTATGTTAGCATCAATGAATATTCAGGTTAATGATATCATGTAGACCACAGACTAGACTGTCCTTATTATAAACATTGCTAAAAGAACTACAGATACAAATAAGGTGCTACATACATGGCTATGCAAATAATGTTTTTGAAATCCTGCTGGAGCAGGCTGTCATTTGTCTTGCACCTGGGTAAGCACACCATTTGAGAAAATAATTGTTTGATTGTCGCTGATATTCTGTTGATTACTCTATGCCACTTCCTGTCTAGTAGCCAAACAAAATCGTGAATCACTGACACTTTTATTATTACTGTAGTTGAAAGCAAGCTACGGTGTAAACATAACCTAAAATCACCCAAAAAATAACCACCAGAAAAGGCATTTCGAGAGAAGTTAAGCACATATCATGGAGTGAGAATTATGAAACAGCCATTTATAGGGTTCAACTAAGCAATACATTATTCACCATGCTGTAGTAATTGAGGCCTTATGTTAAAACTTCAGTATGAAAATTACCTTTTTATTTCTGTAATTGTTGTTGCCGACAGCGAATACCCCTTTAAACTGTTTTTTTTTAATTTGTTAATTAAATGACCATACTTGAAATTGGTAATGCAGAAGCAGCTACCCATTTAGACAAGAAATAGTAAATTATAAAAAAGTGATGCTATAAAACTTTGTTATAGCTATAAACTTTGTTTCTATCCAAGTGAAACTTAAACTTCACTCAATCTTCTTGGAAAAATATATCGCTTCACTTCTAGCATGGATGGCCCAAAATTTTAGTCAATAGCAAAAATTGTTAAAACATTACAAAGAACCATATAATAAAGTAGCAGACAAGTGAAAGACATTGTAAAATAGACCACTGTATATATATTTTACGACTGTCCACTTTTAAAGTCTTTAGTAGTTTGCTACACACTACAAGCCGCACTTGACTGCCACATGGAATTGTGTCAATAAACATCCACAACGTTGTGCTTTCACTAAAATTTCAATCAACAAAAAGTGTTCAGTCTCAGCAAAATACCTCATGAGTCAAGAGGTAATAAGAACAGCTTTATGTTAATAATATAACTCTTTAAAGTTTAAGAGGCTCATCACATGTTAGAAGCTTTTGGTTAATATTTAAAAAAAGATTCAATGAATTTTTGAGCAAAGGAGCTAATAACTGGCAACTGGTAAAAACAATAATGTGAAAGTATACACTTTGACAGAACTAACTCCCCATAATGCTGAATTAACCTTTTCACTGCCTTAGACACATTTATGCGCCTTTTATAGTCGACTGCTGTAGACACATTTTTGTGACTTTCCTAGCAATTGTGTGGTAACTTAGGTTTATTACTCATTGACAGCATAACCAACAATCTTTAGGACTTTTATGGTATTTACAGTGTTTTCCACAAATACCCTTTTAAAATTAGCCTAAAATATTGAAGCGAGTTTAAACTTTTGTTTGGGAATTTCTAACATAAAAGCGAATATTTTTTTATTTCTGACGTTCAAACTATTTATTGTTATTATGGCTTTTATAAGTCCCTCTCAAGTTAGAAAACATATAATTACTTACGTCCATGACATTAGAGCCGATCCAATATTATATTTAGGTAATTACACAAATAATTAATGTAGCAGCACTTACTCTGATGGCGGTGAAAGTAATGGTTTAATAAGAGTAAGGAAAATTGTAAAGGATCATTTTTGTTTCTTAGCGATTGTAGCTTGGCATCATTTTAGCAATGCACAAAGTATAGAAACATTGAGTTTTTTGAACAACACTTTTTGTTAACATGTCGGAAAAATAAAATATCTAACGAAAGTGTTCTAGACTGAGTTTGAAAATGAAAAACTTGCATACATATCATGAAGTAAAATTGGAAATCTTTGGCAACATGGCTGGCAGTAGGCTGATAGTTGAACTTGTACATGCATGGCTGTGAAAGGTTAAAGAGCAATCAATCAAAACTGTTGATATTTTGTACTGTAAGCAGAAATTTGTTCAGCAGGAGAGAGTAGAGAGTTTTTTGTTACAATGTACGGAGATGATGGCCTTTCTAAAATGTGAATTAAAATTCATTTAACCATGTTGAGTCATTTTGTAAAAAAGGAAGAGTAATTTCTTCAAATAACAAACATCACTTAGTAAATTAATACAGGATACTCCTTATAGTTGACTAGTGTCATGCTGAGCGAATTACTCCAAAACATTCTTAAACGTTGACAAGTGATATACTGAGTGACTTACTACAACATATGCGTCTCAGCTAGGTAATGTTGTACTGAGTGAATTACTGCAGGATATTCTTCACAGTTGGGTAGTGTCTTACTGAGCGAGCATCATTTTAAAAATAAACATTACTTGATTTTCATGAAGCGAACATGACTATGGGAATTTTTTTTAATTTTTTTGAAACAAAAAGTTGGTAAAAGCTAAAAGTAATGCGCTTGCACGGTCATGACATAGAAGCAAAAACAAGATATTTTAAGACTGATACAAGGGTACAAAATGAATTAGAAATACTATTATTTTTTACTCATGTACATTGTAGAATTAATCTTTTATAAATTGTACCGGTACAAATCAGGAGCTCATGGCAATCTTCTTGATAAAGGTTCTAATACGAGAATATCAATTTTTATGCAATTAGATATTCAACATCTTTTACTGCAGTAAGTACTCTAAACATACAGTTCATTTTGAAGCTGACAGAAAGAAAAACTATTTGCCTAACTTTCATCGCTGCAAAGTCTCAATCTACGTATGTTGAGAAAAGTGTCCAATTACAATCTCTGCTGAAATTTATTTAATGCTTTCATAATAAAGTTCTAAGTTGATAATACAACATGATTGAGTAGTTTTAAACTGCGACAGCACACACCTAGATGAAGGTAACTTAATGCTACTGCTTAACTTTTTACACATATTTGATGTTGTTCATGCTTCGGGGAACAGTTTTTGCTATTCTTAGTTTGGTTGACTCACCAGTTGAAACAACCGAAAATGTTTCAGTGACTATGGATATATAATTATTGATGTTTCAGATAAGGTTTAATTGAAAGTTTTTTGAATACTTTTAGTTGAGGAGCTGAGTACAAGAATTTGTGAGAAGCAACAAAAAATAAAACCGCACAAGAATTGTTTTATCAAAAATGTGAGAAATTCAAAATATACATTTTATTTTAGCTAAAATGATGGATCTAAACATTGTGTGACTATCAAGAACCGTTGGTCTTAATATATTAGGAACAAAACTGAGATGATAAGGTGGCTTTAAGCTTGTGTCAACCACCTAACAAACAAAGTTTGGCTTATGCAACTGGACATTTATTCAAGCAAAAAAAATCATGTTTGACTTCAGAAAGACCAATTTTGTTTTAATGAATCCAGAGTTGAACAAAACAAGACAAAAACATTCAGCAAGTAAATTGTCTGTAAAAAGCAATAAAAGTGTGTCTTCAATGTCAATTATGACAAATTCCAAAAGCTCATGATTTGAATGTTAGTGATTCTTACAAAAACCTCACAAATCAAAGTGATTTAAATTACAAAATGCTCTGAAATTTAACCAATTGAAGCCTGATCTTTATATAGGCTGAAATTATCAGTTACAGAATTACTAGATTGTTAAAAATAAATTGAAACATCAGTGCTGGCTCCATCTGTCTGCGGTGAGGGCAAAAGTTGAATGTAGTTTAAAGACAAAGAGGAATCCTTCCACATTGCATGGAGTATGAGGCAGCCGGCTGAAGTTGACTATTAAGCCTGTGCTGCTATTTAGAAACAAAACTATTTCAATTTTATTTTTTTTGTAGCTGTCCTTAGCAGTTTGGTTATGTATTCACCACTAACAAAGCTTACTCTAAAAGAAAAGGTCTAAGCCTCATACCCTAAAGTGTGGTACAATATATTTTTACCTTGGTTTCAACATAATTATGACAACCACGCTCAATCCAAGCATTAGGTGACAATTTACACATGTTTGTGTCACAGTATTTCTAGTTAATATAATACCATATACTATCAATACTTTCATGATTACACAGCTACATTGTTTTACTACTATTTGATCAAATTAATGCCACGTATAATCGCAAGTAATCGTAACTAAAAATTGTATTAAGCAAAGTGGATGACTGATATGATTTCAAAAACGTTTGTTGACAAGGTATAACAAGCTATTTGTAAGAAGTCTCTTTGAATCAAAGAGCTTTTATCACTGACCTATGTTTATAGAGTTTACCAATATAATTGTTAGGATGAGGTCAGAATCCACTAGAGTCCACAGCTACCCTTCCCGTTACTAGATGCGTTGTATGGTGTCTGTAATAAATAATGAGAGTAGTAGGTCACTCATCAATAAGTATTTCATTTTATTAGATCATTTTAGAACAGCATTCATACCCATGCATTATATTTGGGCTTTAATCGGCCAAATTTACACTTGCAAGGCTTCTATGTCTTTAAACCACCTTTATAGGAATAGTGGTCTAGAGACATATACCACTGTTAAATGGCGCTACTAAATGCAGTCAGTCATCAAAGTAACTAGTGTGTGTTAATTATTGTTATGTTCACTTAGCAATGTTATTATTCACTTAGCTCCAGCAATAATTATTGCTGGAGCTAAGTGAATAATAACTTTGAAGCCACATCTAGTTCGAGAACGCTAGTGTATTCCAACTCATTAAAAACTTTTAATGTCCACTCTTAAGATTGTTTTGCTGATTTTCCATAAGAAATATTTGTGAAAGCATTAAAAGAAAAGTAAAAAAATAAATAAAACGTTTGGTTTAAAATGAAATGCCAAAACCATTTAAAACAATAAAATAATTCTAAATAAAAATAATTAAGAGAAGTAATGAAAATGTGTTTCAAAATTCCTCTTTAAAATTGTCCATGATAAAATATTTTGGGGAAGTACAGTATGTTTAAACATGCATTTTTGGCTTAACCTGTAACGTGGCTTGCGGGGAGATTATCTTACATCTAAAATTATTTGCTCCATTTATACATTTTGTTTTTACTGTGCTTATTATATAGGCATCCAGGATACTTTACATTTAGGTATTTATATCTAGCTCACATTGATCTGGCTTATTTGTATTTTTGGTATTTGCTAGGAATATTTTTGTGAAGGTATTAACCTGCAATGTGGTTTGCTGAGCTTTTATTTTACAGAAGCATTTAGTAGTTAAACTTTGAATAGCGTATATTTCACTACCCTTATTATATAATAAGTATGCTAGATGCTTATAATAGGCATCCAGCATACGTTATATTTTATGTCTAGCTCACATTAATCTTGTTCATAACAAATTTTTAACTTAACCGGTAATATAATTTGTTTAGACTCAAGTGATGGATATGTTATTTTTACCACAATAAAATGGGAGCATTGAAAATATTTAAAAAAAAAGTAAATAGGAAGAAAATAATTTGCTAGTCACACATTTTTGTCGCATTTTTTGTTGGAAAAGTTAACTCTACACTTTTGCTCAAACATTCTCAGAGAACTAACAATGTCTAGACAGAATGAGTGGCAATGATCAGTAGATATGAGCAATAATAAAGATTTTTCCTCACCCATAATGCTACACAATCAAACTAATACAAATATCTGTCCAAAGTTGCATTTGTATCTAATAAAATTGGTAAATAAATTATAGCGATTAAGAATGCATCAAGATTTGCTAAGTGCACGACAAAATAATATGTATGAAAAAATATCAAAAATATGTTTGTCACTGTACAAGATACTAGAGGTGGAACGAGACAGGTTTTTTAAGCTCGAGACGAGACTCGAGACACTGTCTTGTAAAAATTCGAGACTCGAGACACGAGACAGTAAAATAATGAGCATTTGGTGATGATTTCACTACACAAGTACTAGCTACTTGGTATATATAAAATTAATCAAACTCTTTTTAAATTGAATTTTCACCTGGTGTAAACGATTTAAATACAACATTTTAATAGTGATATGCATGTAGTTTTTGTAAACAAAAGTGACACAAACAGCTCTAAAATACCGAAGTTATATATTCTAAGAATTTTGAGCTTGATTGATCATAATTATTATAAACATATTGCTTTGTACATGTATATTTTTACCATCTATTGAAGAGTTCTTACTTTTTAATGTAATGTGTAATGAAACCGATAGCCGTCGCTCTACAAAGAAATATCGCAACTAAAAGAACACACGATAACACTTTCATTCTTATCGTTTCATTAATGTTAAGTTTTGTTTGTGTATTAGCTGTAGTATGTGAATTATATTTAAATTGTACTCATGAAATTATATTAATTACTGTATACATGGACATGTATATTCTTATATTGAGCTAACAAAACGTCATTGTTAACCGAACACGGACTATGGTCGACACGGCCTTTCGGTCGTTTATCTGTGTCCGGGCAAGTTTTACCCGCGATTGGTAGTATATACGTAAAAGAGGCCCGAATTTTATGAAGGGCAGTTGGTGTTTAGACACGATACGATAAAATACAGACATTTTACCCGCAAAAGTCTAATTTATTAAATTGGATTATCCGAAGAATAATTAGATACGACCCGGTATCTGTTTTAAGGACACAGAACCGAACTAAAAAATAACAGGGCCGTTGTCCGGACTACATGATTAGACTCAGGGGCCAACATAATCAGTAGCAACAGGTAGTAACGGACCGGGTATAACTTTAAAGGCAGTTGCCCGCAATCCATTACAATATATGGAGTTGTTGCTACCGCAAGAAGCCATGTTTTAACAACCGTGCGCAGGCGCTTTAGTTCTATTTCCTGTCTCGAGTTTGGCAATAGTTAAGTCGAGACGAGACCGATACGAGACGAGACAGGTCGATACTCGAGACGTCTCGTGTCTCGTTCCACCTCTACAAGATACGTTATACATTTTCGTTCTTTCCTTCTCCTATCTTCTTGTATCCTACTTGCAAACTTGGATTTGTCTTTTCTTTGCTGCGTGTTACAATTTAGCATACCCATGTGCATTAATTTTCCACTTAATATCTTGGATTGTTCATTTTTGCTTTTTGATAGCTTTTGTTTGACCTTATTGGAACAAAAACTAGTTTACGGCTAATATGAATTAAGTTCAATTCATTATTTTCAGTATTAGTGAGAGCAGCAGTTACCATTTTTGGGAGTTATTATTTTCACAATTTACTTCCAACAGTAGTAACATAAAATAGTGCTAATGTAAAGCAATACTTACTGATGTTGTATTTGGGTACTGCTTCAGCTTTGTGGTTTGTCTACAATTCACATAAAAGTTCTAAAATTATAAAACATTTCAATGCAGTTTTGTATGCCTTCCTCATCTACAATCAAATAACTTCAGCAAGTTTCAAAAGTAACCATGTCATACAGACTGTACACTGACATTTTTCAGACAATTGATAGATTGATTGATTGACTAGCTTGTTGAAGCTATCCATGTGATTGAGTTGGCTTACAAAGTAGAGCAGTAAAGTAGAGAAACAGATATGAATTGAATTTCTATAAAGATGAAAACTAGAGGAGCCAACAGTTAGAAAGTAGTTGCTGTTCTTATTCACATATAATTACCTAGAAAATTCTGATCATATTATATGCTGCCCATCAGATGATACTGATTTTGCAAATAAAGACATTTCAACTTGAGCTTCAAGTTTGAAAAGGACCCTTAACACTAATAATTAATGCTGCTTTTAATCTGAATATTGTGACCAATCTTGTATTTTGATCAGTTAGTAAGATTGTTGCCTTTTTGCCATTTCCGTAATAGGTGTTTATCAGGCTTTTCATTAATGATTTTAGTATTGTTTTAGTAATCAAATTTTGTTTGTACCATAAAAATCTCATAAATCGTTTTTAGTTAGGGCAGATAAGTCAAATATTTAGTTTCCCCAACTATAATAATGTTGGAAGAAGAATTTGATAATGCAACAAAATGAAATTAAAACAAGAGAACAGATCTTTAAAATCAGTAATTTTTGAGATGAAAACTGGTCTTTAGCGATAACACACGGTAATGAAAATTTGGAAATTAGGTTTGGCCCTAAGTAATCATATTGATGTTTGCTCTATGCAACAAACTTATTCAAATCCCACGCTTGCAGGAAATATTATCGGAACTATTGACAACCATTAAATTAAACTATTACATGCAGAATTAGGAGGTGATATCCTGTTGTAACAGCATGGTTCCTGAACCTGCTGTTCTAAGGAGGCTTATCAATTTAACCCTTTTGCAGCCAACCATGTAAAAATTCGGGTATCTGCCGAGTGCCATCAATTTTACCGACAATTGCCGATATTGCTTCATGAAATGTAAACTGTATTTTTAAAATTTCAATCTTTATCTAGAACTTTTTTGTTACATATTTTCTTTTGGCAACATTTTAACCAACAATGCTTTGCAAGAATTCATTGGATCTATACTTTGTGTGATGATAAAGCCAGGTGAAGCTATGCTCAATGCGAAGCTAAAACGATCCTTCACAACGTTCCTTATTCTTACAAAACTATTACTTTCACCACAGTCAGAGACAGTGCTAATGCTTTAATTATTTGTATAATCACATAAATCTGAATCTGAGTTGGCTATAATGTCATCAACAAATTTAATTACCTGTTTTCTGACTCATGCGCGGTGATTAATGAACTTACACAAAAATGTTCGTTTTAGATTAGAAATTATCAAACGAAAGTTTAAAATTGCTTCGTCATTTTAAGCTACAATGTAGCTTTATAAACAAATAAATGTATATGGACAACACTGTCAAGTTCATAAAAGTCTTAAAGGTTTTGAGTTGTGTTGTCAACAAACAATAAAATTAGGTAACTATGCAATTGATGGGAAAGTTGCAATAATGTGTCTATGGCAGTGGTCCCTAGAAAACACAGAACTGCGTCTATAGCGGCGAAATGGATAAGCCAGCGGGAGTTCACATTTTTTTATCAATTTTATATGAAAGCTCCTTGGCTAGCTTACGTGCTATGCAGCTCTCTCAATTAAAGCTGTTTTTGCACCATTGAGGTCATTCAAATGAATTTAAGACCAATATTAGCTTAAAAAATGCGTTACAATTTAATGTCATTTATGACTTGAAGACTAGCCCTGTCCAGAAATATAAGCATTTGAACTACACCAACTTTTGAAATGCTCAGATCCAAGCAGGTGATTTATTCATGTACATGTATAGTGAGCATATATAAAAGAGTCTGTAAATTCAATAAATCTACTCCATGTATTTCTTCTTTAACGAATCATCAGCACAACATTTTTATATAGGTAATAATAAATGTTTTCTATAATAAAACCCATGACCAGTGATATAGAAGATTCACGTCGTTAGGAGATTTACTTAATTACTAGCACATGCTGTGTGAACTAGTTTTATTGACAAAATATAACATTTTACCAATTTCTTTTAGGTCCATTGAAGGGGACTCAGAACTTTTTGAGCCTTCAGGTGGTTAAATATTGGGCCAGACAGCCTATAGTTAAAGCTGAAAAGCGTCAGCAGAAATATGCCGCAGAAGAAAAATGGAGAATAAAAGTTAATCTATCTGTAATTTTGCGTTTCTTATATGGATATATATATATCCATATATATATATATCCATATAAATCGGATATATATATACATATATATATATATATAAATATATATACATATATATATACATGTATATATATAGCGATAGCAGACTGTATTAACTAGTGCTCCTCTTTATTCTAAGCTGTTCAAGTTGCTAAAGAAGAAGTGTTATACTTGAACAATTTTATTATAGTACCATAGTATATCTCACAATGCTAACTAAATCCCGACTCTCTCTCAAATAAAAAATCAACTGTTTATGTAAGGAAGCAGAGAAAAAGTCAATGTATGTTTGATAGCCGCGAGTAGTTAATTAATTACTAAGTACAGTTAAATTGCATATAACATACATATAATATGCATTCCTGTATTAAGTTTGGTATGTGATACAGGGATGCATATAATATGCATTCATAATGAACAGAAATGCAAACAAGCAGAGCTGGGTTTTTGAAATTAGCAAAAATATTTTTTATGTTAAATATGGTTATCTGTAACAGTTTTTAGTTGCATCCATCATTACGACTACAAGTTTTAACAATAGTGTGATTTCTATAATGTCTATACATAAGGCAAGCTTACAGCTTAGCATCTTTCATTCAATGTTTATCTTATGGGTACATTCATAACATTAATTTGTCTTCCTCACTTGCTAAAAATTGAAGATCACTGACAAAGTCAAGATAAAAGATTACTTTCTTTATATGATCCTATTGGAATGTATTTTTAGGCATTCAGTATGTTGAATTTGGTTAACTTGGCAATATGCCACCATTTTTGCAATTTTGAACTAATGTTCTCCCATTCTGGCCTCCAGTCTGTAGCTAAATTATTCAGTTGGCTGACCAATCATTTGCCTCTGACATCCTTGCACTGAGTAATCAATTCACTTTAACAAAGCTTCATTGAAAACAACAATAGAAATACAGATCAATAAAATTCTATGAAGCATTGATTGATTCATTTACTCTTTTAAAATATTCATAGTGAGGAATTTTTCTATGCAACAAAACGAGGCATGTGCATCGATTATCAATAGAAATACAAACAAAAAGCTTTGAACTAAAGAAAGTGGCAGGGTAATGTTTTTATTTCAAATGATTGGTTGGGACGGTTTGTTCATTTACAATGTTGTAATTAGGTTGCCCTTCATTTGCCATAATAACCAAAGATTGTTCAGTTCAATCAAGTTTTGTTAGGTTGGACTTTACTATTGATTAATTTTGCTTTCAATTGTAATTTGTTAACCACTGCTCAAAATGTGCCATGTCCAAAATATGTGTTCATCTGGTCCACCATGGAATATGCACACACTTACTAATTAACATAATTTACCCTTCACAATGAAATATCTCTTAGTTCATGTTGGATTGGTTTAGCTTTTTCTTACTACGAAAAGTGTAGTTGACCAATGCCAAAATATAGCCCGTGATTTGATATACCACAATGGTCTTAGCAAAAGTTGATATGAAATGTGTGCATGTGTGTGTGTGTGTGTGCGTGTGCGTCTGTGTGTGCGAGTGCGAGTGTGTGTGTGTGCGTGTGTGTGTGTATGCGTGCGCTTGTGTGTGTATGTATGTGCGTATGTGCATTAAATTTTGTGTGAGTGTGTACATGTGTACAAGTTAAGGTGTGTGCGCGTGTGTGTGCGTGTGTGTGTATGTTTGGGTGAATGCATGTGCAGTGTTTATTGTGCTATAATAAAATAATGCATAAAATACAAGAAAAAGCAAACATAATATTGTCAATAAGAACAGCTAAGGCTGTCTAAAAGCAGTGAAGTATACTAAAATAATGCCACTCCCTCCAGGTGGAAATAGGTCTGAAATGACTGTATTTTTACACCCATACAACCTTTGTGTATGATCAAGTGTAGCGTGTTGTAATGTTAGTGGGCTTTGTATAAAGCATTTTTGATGGTGAGTAGTTAATTATTATTAGCTAGTTTATTGGCTCTGTGTTGTAAAGAAACAAAAAACGATCAATAGAAAATATGTTTACAGTCAAATGCTGAGCTGAGTTTTGCTTTGCAACATCATTATCTTTCATTGCAATATTTATGCAATATGCTAGACGCATTACAGCTACTGAATCTTTACAGATTGTAAATCATTAGACTCGCTGTGATTTTCTATTGAGTTGTAGTACTGGTGACAATCATTAATTAGGTTTTGAGAATAAAACTCTGCGACCTATAGTACTGGTGATCATTTTTCTGGCGCGAAACATGCTCAAATTATTATTCTGCTAGTAGCTTCAGAGGTCAAAGAAGTGACCAAACTCATTTTGCAACGCTTATAGAGCATTTTTTACTGACACCAACTGATATAAAATTCATGCTGTTTAAATCAGTTTCAAAACGTGCTTTTCATGGACGTTGTGAAAAGATTATGACATCCTATTTTCACTTTTGTCAAACAATACATTTTATTAATTATTTAGACGTTTCAGCAAAAATAAATAATAACAATGGTAAAAAAGCAATTGTTGGCAGTTATTTGACAGAGTTTACACAAGTTACAGAAACTTTTACTTGAGGATGAGATATCTAGCTATGTTTATTTTAAAAAATCAATGCTAGTAATATCAGGTTGACCACAGGCTTGACTGTCCTTGTTTTTGCCACAGCCGGAACAATTAAAATACCATGCTACTGAAATGACTACAAAAACTATGTTCGTACAACTCTGCTGGAACAGGTTGTTATTTGTCTTGCACCTGAGTGGTCATGACATGCAAACAAGCAAGATCGGGACTGCTTTTTTGTTGGTTACCCGGTATCACTTCCAATCAAGTAGCAAAAATATCGAATAAAGTACTGACACCTATATTTTAGCTGAAATTATGCAAAGGAGTAATGAAAGCAGCCCTGTATCATTAAAATCACTTTCTATATTCAATAGTAGCTCAAGAGTTAGGAATGTAATAAAAACGGTTTCATGATAAGAACATGAATCTTTGCAATTTAATAGTTGCACAAGCCTAGTCAGATAGTTTAGAATATTTTTTGTCAATTCCTTATTTTTTTACCAGTAATAAAATGGATAACCAGTTACTAGTAAAAACATTACAAATTCAGGTATAAACACTGACAGTACTCACTCAGTATTCCTGACTCAATGAGACATAAATGAAAGTGATTGATATCTTGCACCGTAGGTAGAAATGTGCTCAGCAGGGGAAAATAAAATATTTTTTGTTCCATAAATTTCTGACCTACAACAAAATGAAACAAAAAAGCTGAACTGTAACCTTGTTGATTCACTTTGTAGAAGTTGGCAAGCAATCTTTACAATAAACAAACATTGCTGAGAAAAATGGCAAGTGTTATACTGAGTTGGTTCTTACAGGTTAGTCATACACAGGATCGCAATAAACACCGCTGCACAAATACTGATCAATACTATTCTATAGAATATTGATTGCCTCGTTAAGTCATTCAATATATTCATAATGATTTTGCTATGCATTGAAGTGATGTATATTCATTGACATCAACAACAATGGGAATAAGCTGAGCTAGGCTTGCGCAAAAAATTAGATGGTATTTTATGTTAAATATGGTTAGCTGTAACAGTTTTAGTTGCTTCAATTATTACAACTAGTACTACTACTACATGTATTGTTTGATTTCGATCATAGGTCTTGAATGAGACATTTATCAATGAAACAAATGACATGGCAGTAATTTGCTTAACGATTTGTAATGAAACTCTTCAAAGTTTGTGGTAAATTAGTATAATATCTAGTTTCCTCAACTATAGCAAAATTATGAAGAAGTGTTTTGCTAAAAATGACCACATCCCTTGCTTTGACACAAAACAAAACATCATTTACAATCAACAAATTACGAAGTTCAATGGATCATTGTAAGGTGATTCTATATTTTAAGGTCTATCAAACCACTATCTAACGAATGCATCAACTTTATTCTAACATTTACTATTTTAAGCAATTTGATTGGCTCAACTTTATCATTAATAAACCAGAAATACCATAAATAAAACTAAATAGGTTCACCAGATTTTAAATCTTGAGTAAAAGCAAAGTGTTTTGGTTTGAGACAATTTTTACAACTGAATTGTTTATGAAGCTATGTTAGAGAAGCTAATTCTAAATGTCTGTAAAAGCTATTTAAAAGCTTATGAACTATTATTAACATATGGGATCCAACAAAGCAGCTATTATTTTGTGAGAGGTTTCACCATTTATGTCTATAACTAGGAACACGAAAATGTATTACATAATAGCAGTACTTGAAGATGTTGCCCAATAGAGCAGTTAGAGCTGAGTACCCAGTTTACAATTTGAACAATACTTTTTCACCAAATATGAAACAGTTTGATGCAGCTGGGCATGCTGAAACTCTGAGATACATGTGTCACAATTATGTATTGGGCAAGCGGTACTTACAAAGTGTATTCACGATCGTATCAAAGAGGCATTGAGCTGGGCAGCGGTACAGTATGTGCTGTGCCCCTATCGATGAAAATCTTCAGTGCCTTGCTGGTATGTTGCCGTATTTTTATAGCCAGTTTTGCCAAATTAACTATTTAAAGCTAGACTTAGCTCACACATGTCAAGCAAGGGCAAAAAAACATTTTCTATGATTGTTGGAGTGATGTTGATGCAATATTAAACCAACCCTCGCAAGCAGTGGCGGCAGTCCGCCAGCTCGGCAATAGTGATCTTTCCGAAATGCTTTGTGCATCAAGCAACTGTCAGCTTCTCTTCAACATTTACTAGTATCTCAGCGGTCTAGAGTTAAGTTTAAAGATTGACAGCTGTCCTGATACAGCCCAGATAATAAGTATATATTTAATTATTCCTAGATATCTAAAAGTAGTCAACTGAGGCAGTAGTTTTAGCAACTGTCTAACAAACAAAAAATTGAATCTTATTTTCAAACGTCGAAACATTGCTATAGACAGACACAGCTCTTATTATAGTGAAAAATACACTAACAATAGTCAGAACACCCTTAACAATAACTCGTAGATACACATAAAAATTGACAAAACAGAAGGTAAACACTGAGCTGAGACTTTAAAACCAAGTGGAAGGAGTATGCATTCATGGAAGTAGCTGAAAAATGGTTGTAAATAAAGTATTATTAGTATTCTTTTACTTAAAAATATACGGAAATTTGGTCGATCTTTGCTAAAAGAGGAAATATATTTTACCTGGAAGATTTGAACAACTCAGCTTCTTTCATGTAATGTTCATGATAATGCAGCATTTCTAAAGTAAACTGGTCTTCTCTGCCTGTTACAAATTTATCGAAGATGACTGACAGACTTGTAGTACAGTATTGGTTTATTTATGTGCTTATAATGCAATGTACTTTTTAGCTTTTCAGTATGTTTAATTTGGTTTATATTGGCTATACACCCCTCTTTTTAACAAATATTTTCTCTGTATGGCTTTGAGATTGTAGCTATTATTCACTTGGTCATCCATTCATTTACCTTTGACAAGCCATCTCTGAGTAATCGATTCATTTTAACAAAGCTTCAATAAAAACCGCAGCAGTGAGACTGGTCAATAAAACTTTCAAGAATATTGATTGAGTCGGTACCGTCTTTGAATTATACGTAATGATCATGCTATCTATGCAATAAAGTGACGCGCATGCATTGATTATAAATAGCAATACAAGTAAGACGATTTGATGCTAAGAAAGTAACAGGTTAGTGTTATTCTTTCACGTGATTAGCTGAGTAAGTTTGGATATATTCATGTAAAATGTTGTAGTTGGGTTGCACTGTATTTGCTAAGCTAAACAAATGGTTCTCAGTATAATTTAGTTGTAGTAGCTATGCCTTATCGATGAATGATCTTACTCCAAATTATACTTTGGTTACTGACCGTGAATATGGCCTTAACATTACAACTGCTGCAATTGTTCTGCTTCCAAGAAAAAATTGTTAGGTCCATCATCAATAATTCAACTTGTTGTTGAATAATATTCTTCAACCTTCATGAAAAATTACTTAGATTCACTATTCCATTTCTTTTCCAATTGCATTGTTGAATGCCACCCACTTTATTGAAAGTTTACCAATATTAAAGATCATTTGAGTTATTAAAACGTCTATCATTCACTCATTTAGTTTAACATACATGTACATCACACTTACTTTAATTGTTAAGTACAAGCACTTTCCTAAGTTAGGAGCATAGTTTCTTTCTCAGTATGCCATTCAGTGCTGATATTTCTCGTACTCAATCTAAATTAAAAGTGATAAGAAATTGCATATTACAAACTAAATAGACAAAAAAGTTCAAATATAAAATGAATGTAAAATACCGTTTTACTAACAAAAAACCCTGACTTAATGTGACAAGTTTGAAACAATTGTCAGAGTTACCAAAAATGGAAAATTTGTTATTGTTAGTTTTTAGAGCAAGGCTTTATACCAACCGTAAAGTGAAATGATAAAGTAAGCTAATCAACCAATAATGGGTTATGTGCTGTGCTGCAATAAGTGAGTGGTAATTGCATATTTTGCAGTTATTAAACATACAATGTGGGAAAAAACTCTGCATAAGTCAACTTAGGTATTCGTTGGTATGTATACCAACCGATGTTATCACCCGAACTACCAATTAAAATCATCATGACAAAAGCTGGCGCTTGGTGGTAATAAGTGTACTGCATCTTTGGAACGACAATAAAACAGGGCTCTATAGGTCTGTGCTTGTTTGCAGTGCTTTTGAAACGTTATTTAGTTTCATTGCCTTTTTCATTATTAAACAATCAGTTTTCTTTTCAACTTTTATAAAACATACCAGTCATCAAGCAAAAGTTATTATTGTGACTAAACATAAAAACTGTGATTGAAAATAACCGTCAATGCAAAACTCTATTAGACAATACATTTACATGTACCTTAGTACTCAAGACAGCAATAATATAAAACTAAAATGAAAACTGAAACTTACCAAGGGTACAGACAGAGGAGCAGACCATAGCAGATTCATCATCTGTTGCTTTACTACGAATAAGCATAAGAAGCACAGTTAGCATTTATTGTATAGATGTTAATGATTTAGTAGTTCAACCATTATACTCTGGAATGAATGGGAAAGCACTTGTTACAATAATGGAAGACAAAGGATAGTCGACATACTTCAGTCAAACATGTTCTTGAAATGATGCGTGTTGGCAAACGCCGAAGCCTTCGCACCGAAAGTAGTTAATCAATTACAGGCACTGCCCGGATCGATCCACCGGAGAAGGCATTAATAGCTTGCAAAAAATTTCAACCGCTAGGGAACCAGGCCCAATGAGAAACCACTTGTTCAAATAGTGCAATAAAGACAATATCAAAGTATTTAGGTTTGTAATATTAATAGAATAATTTGCACAGAGGTCTATGTTTTGAAACCCAAACTAAGGCGATGTACATTTCAGTGAACTAGAACAAAGGCTGTACATTGTACAGGAAGTCAAACCTAAAAAAGGAATACTTTAGTCAAAACAATAAAACTAAGGTTGTATATATTTTTTAATTAAGAAGGGTATATCAATATTATGTTTGGCAAAGTACAGGAAAAATACTTTGGTTTTTACGTTAACTATCAAAGATCTGTTTGAAGTTTGACACCGAACGAAGCCAAACCTGAGAAAATATTTTTGTTGACAAATCAGATATTTCTTTTTTAAAATGGCTACAGTTTTTTATTTTATTTGTAAGTTTGTAAATAAAACAGGATTTGAAAAAATGTCACATGTATTGTCCAGTGTAAACTAGATTAATTGTAAACTCTGCTAAATATTTTAATCACCTGGTTTTTTGATAGTTTTATTAAAATATCAAATTTAGGCATTACAGAGATTCAAATATAGAGTAAATTAAGTTTTGATGCGTTGGTTTATCTTTATTTTGGTCTTCTTGCTCTTGCATTGCTCTTACCCTGTTTAATAATACTTTAGATTTTAGGCTACCTAAAGTGAGACTTAACACATTCCAAGTTACTAGAGTTTAAAAAAATTTTTAATTTTTATTCAATTACCTTTAGAAAATAGCAGTTTTTAATTAAAGTAGCTTATAATTCAAGTTACTAACTCTCATGTATCAACCCTTCCATAATCAAACACCTGTCTGACAGATGTTTGGTCAGTTTTACTTGTATTATTTGAAACACTGCTTGATCAAAATGCAAATTCTTTTATTTCTCGATGCAGTTTGAATTTACACTTCTTGATCTTAAAAACATATACATGTATATTCTGCAGTTTTTTCCAAGAGGTTGTTTAAGCTTTGTAAAATGCTTGACATGACAAAACAATATTTGTTATCTATTGCAATACTAATATGTGTGTAGGTCACATTTATGTTTAGAATGACATAAATGCTTAATCTATCACCGAGTGCCAACCTTTTTTTTATATTTAATGCCAACCATATTCCCACGACCACACGAGCGGAGCGGAAGTGTGGGAGTTTTATGATAAATGCATGCGCACACAACTTACGAAAATTATTAATCAAAAATGAGACGAACCCTCGTTAAGAAATTTCATCAAAAAATTTAAGCATCGGAATTTAAAGTCGTTAAAGTATAATAACGATACAAAACACATTTAAAACTATTTAAATATGTTACCAAGTCTTTGTAAACCTATGATAATATCTTAAAACTTACCCATCTGATCGGATTATACACAAATAGACAGATTAATTTCAACGAAAATCGCCACAAAACACTTGAAAAGCTTGGTTTAATAAAAGTTAAGACCGGAAATTAAAACGCCTAGGGACAGATAATAGAACGATGAAGTATGGAGATGTCTTGCGCATTTCACGAACAAAATAACATGCACTTTTCAGCAGTCTATAGCATTGTCGAATTGCCGAAGGTTTTGGCCATTAACATAGGAGTACAGAAATCGTTTCATTTTTGCTGATTTCAATTTTTTCATTTTCATTTGCCAACACATTTAAATACTTTCCCATTCTAACTGATGTCCAACGCAGTATAAGTAAAGGCAAGCAAATGAAGATGATATTTTTCAATGTTTCTTATTACAATAATTAACTATAAGTTTGGACGACTACAGAACAATGACTACGTAGTACAGACTTTCTAAAAATCTAACGCATTGTAAGTAAAGGCATGACGATGATATTTTTTCTAACGGTTTTAATGAGATTATTGCAATAATTAATTATAAGTTTGGATGACTACAGGACAATGACTACGTAGTACAGATTTTCTAAAAATCTATATAAATATCACAACTTCGTGATATTGTTATCTATGCCGTTTTGAAATGTAAACAAAATTGTGCATTGGTTTTTTATTATTACTATATAAATAATATTGGTTATTCTAATAATATCAATGCATTTTACTTCTAATATTAGCCTATATTGCATTTCTTTTTTTGCAGGAGGAGAGATATAAACATATAATCTTTTCCTTTCATTATTACTATTTGTTGTATATAATAACACCCAGTACATTACAGCTACCATTGCAGTTATCCTATTTGACTGCTAATATTGCATTTCTCAACCATCAGTACCCTTTCTTTTTTCCAATATCACTTTGGTCGTGGGCTGTATGACAGTGGAATTTCTAGAATTTCTAGAATTTCTGTTAAAGATCGCTTATCAAAACCATTCTACATTCAACGCAACCAACTTTCAAACTGTGTATAGTACACAGTAGCTTGCCATTTTACTTCTAATTTTGCATTTCAGAGTTATAATAAACATATTTCTTTATTGTTGTTGAATTACATACATTACAGTAAATTAGGCCTACAGCTTTATAACACTTAATAACAGCTTTTATTTTGCTGCAGTTTGCAGAAATCTTCGAGACGCATGAACGCTCATAGGTTTTCTATTATTGCTGTATTACTATATTAACAATATTGGTTATTTTAATAATATCAGTGCATTTTACTTATAATATTGGCCAACATTGCATTTCTCCTATTGCAAGGGAGAGATATAAACGTGTAATATTTTCCTTTCATTGTTGTTGTTTGTCATGACCAAACACTTTTCAAATAAATTTTCTAAAAACCTATATAAATACCACTTCTCGATATTGCTACCTATTACGTTTTGAAATGTAATCAAAATTGTGTATTGTTTTTCTATTATTACTATATTAATAAAATTGATTATTCTAAGAATATCAGTGCATTTTACTTCTAATATTGGCCAATATTGCATTTTTCCTATTGCAGGGGGAAAATATAAACATCTTTTCCATTCATTATTGCTTATTGTTGTATATAATAACACCCACACCCAGTACATTACAGCTACCATTGCAGTTATCCTATTGCACTGCAGAGCCATTTGATTGCTAATATTGCATTTCTCAACCATCAGTACCCTTTATTTTTTTGCCAGTATCTCTGGCCATCTCTTTGGTCGTGGGCTGTATGACAGTGGAATTTCTAGTTATATATATAATTTTTATAATTATTTATGTTTATTTTTTTATATTTATATAAAAGTATATGCAAATATATTTTTATATAGATATTTAAAAAATAAATATATATTTATGTTTTTTTGCGCATATTCATATTTTTGCTAACCCAGCACATATGTCTGGCAAACTCCCAACATACCTAAAGAGTTATTAGCACAATTTTTACTTTTGATATGGCTGCGTGAAAGCTGCAGTAATTTGCATCACAATTGTGGTAGTTATAGAACTTAGTAGGCATATTAAAGCTGAGAGTTTTTCCATAAGCTTTTATTTTTATGTAGATAGCTTGCGAATATTTTACAGTTCAAGTATAAGTTTCTTGCCACTAATTGTTATTTTATTATAATAATGGATAAAATTTTAGAACATTCATTTGAGCCATAAATTTATGTGGCAACGTTGTTAGAAAGACAATTGCGCGTATTCACATGTTTGCTACAGTTTGCATAAACTATGAAAGCAGAGGTATGAGTTGCCATGCATTGCTAGAAGGTTTGTTTAAAATGCTTAAGATGCTTAACAAATGAGCAGTGCAAGATGGATACCTGACATGCCCGCTGATTATCTGCTCTCACTTGAATGCAGTCTGCAATAGAGTCATTAATAAATAAATATTTGAAAACTACAACTTTTTTTGCAGATGAATTTTTTCTCACCTACCTTGTAAAATAGTTATAGCCTGAGTTTTGAATTTATGAGTTTTCTGAAGTGCTAAACTTTTATGCCAGTTATGAAGCTATGAATACATTCAACTTTATTGCATATGAGCTCATCATGCTAGCTGCAGTTTACAGCATGATTTTTCTGAGTGTGTGCAATAAGAAGCGCGTTACGAGCCTGTACGCACACAATTGGTAATGGATTAATGGACAGATAGAAGCAACAGCTACTACAAACAAAAAAACATTTATTGGGCTGCTAGATAGCCGACAAATGGAATAACTGAATTCTTTGATTATTTGGGTGCTTTAAAAAGGACATCACAGTTTCTTAACAACATGCCACCAGTATGTGCAAATACAGTATATTAGATAACAACAGTTTATCAAAAAATGTACAAAAACTGATGACACACAGAATAGACATTAAAGCATTCTAAAAAATTATAAAATAAGTTTGTGATTAAAATAATTGACTATGGTATAGCTCATAACAGGGCATGCAAATAAAAACTCTACATACTCTGCATTTATATCTACGTTCAGTTTGATGGCCAATTTTCTGATTAGCTAGCCTAGGCAATGCGCGGCAATGCTTACAAGTTTTAAACTCAGCTGTCCTACATTTCTGCAGAAATTGGTACAAAAGGTGAGAGAAGATTTTTGTGGCAAGATGCAGTGTATTAAAATTGTTGATAATGATTTTTCTGTAAAATTCCAGAGCCGTAACTTTACGTAGATTCTATAAACTATGCCTGCAAATTACACAAAAATATATAATTATTGAAGGGAATTTTTTTATAAAATTTCATGTATCTATGAGCAGCATTATAAAAATGCAAATATTGATTGATTTGTGAACTATTATTAACAAATATTTATATATATACACGTATAAATTTTTTTTTATTCATTTATATATATTAATCTCACAGTATGTGTCTCTGTACTTTGCATTTTTTTCTATAGCTATCAAAATCTTTTAAGTGAAATATCGCATCCTGCTAGATTTGAACTCATCAATATTGCAACCTTGGGTTTCACACCGTGCAATTTGTCACAAAGCTACGATGTTCTTGCAGTTTTTGGCTCTAATCATACACCATATACCCTTTTCTCAATTCAAATGAGATAATAATTAAAGCTCTGTGAAATCTATTAACCCCATGAAACATGATAGTTTTCTTCCTCGCCAAACCAGGGCTAAGTTTTTCTTCTACCTTCCACAAGCTCAACAAACATTTCATTTAAAATTCAAATTTGACAACTGTACCTTTGTTCATTGTCATCCGTTATGGTATGAACGGGTTTGCAAACAGACAAGCAATAAATTTCAGTTGTTGGTTTATTAAAATGCATGCTAAAACTTTCCTCAGGTACGTTTTAGAAAGCTAAAGAGATTCAAGTTAGATTCATGGTTCATGAACCCCGTCTATCTCAAAAGTGAGCGCTTTGCACTTAGTACATTGTCATATTACATTTTCATGCAAGTCATAACGCCAAAACAGAGCTGCTTTCAAATTATTTCAAATCATAGTGATTCGAATATTTGAATGTTCAAATACTTGACGAAAATAATTTGTACTGTTTTGACTCAACTGGTGATTAGATTTGAATAGTTTAGGAAGTCAATTAATTTGAATTTCCGGGCTGATTTCAACATTTGATCTGAAAAATAAATCTAATCACACCACTCGCAATAGTGAATATTTCTGTGAGTGTGTGTGGGTGTGTGTAGAAAAAATCAACATGAGCAGCTCTGTTAAGTTGTGGCAAAGGCGTGTATGTAGTTGTGGTGCTGGCATTGAATACTTTGATGCCATTTATTTCCTTACTAAAATTAGCTGTGACTATTTCACTCTAACCCCACAGTCACTAGTCAGAATGAAGAAAACACTTGTGCTGTGCCCATGGCATGATAGAATGAATGGAATGTCATAGTATATAGTATTCTATTCTATGCAATACTATTCCATGCAGCGGGCAAATTCATTAGTCACATCGATGACAATGTTTATGAATATAAACATGAATAATTTTATTATAATTGGGTAAAAGTTGCCTAAGTAATTAAATAAAAATTTTATTTATTATATTATTATGATATTATTAAATAAAATTTCACTTTATTTTATTATTTTAAATAATAAAATAATAGCATAACAACATTCTACCCAAGTAAGTATAATGTAATAATTATATTACATACATAGTTTGAACATTACCATTTATGTATACATTATTACTACATGTATATTATATTTATAATAATAGTATATACAATGTATAACAACATAATATAAATAATAATAATGTATACACAGTCACTTACTTACTAAGTGAAATCTAATACTTAAAACGACATTTTCTAAAGAGCGCACTTTACACTGGAATGAGGTGTACCAGCAGATGGTGTACTATATACAATATATGAGTATATTTTCTGTAGAAAAATTGTTCGAGGCTCTGGTGACAGACTAAGCTATAGTTACTGACAATGCCAACATAAATTCAGATGATCTAGATGTACCTAAATCTGTCTCAAGCCACTTCTGATAGTGATAATAATTTTCTGTGTGTTATTCATATACAATACTCTCTCATCTCATGTGTGTTACTGCACCATAATTGCATAAATTCATTATTCTTTTTAGAATCAAATCAACGCTCCCGGTCTCAATCAAGGTCACCTATCTAAGCCTCAGGATATCATTCTCAAAAATCATTCTTGACAGTCATACAAATTTCCAAAATGCCAAATAGAGAACAGAAATTCCAGATGTAAAATATGTTCTGTTTGGGCTCTTGTATCTATGTCTATGATTTATTTTAATTAAATCCTAGTCATATAATGTAATTGTGAGTATCTGAAGTTGATCTGACAAGTTGTTTATGTTTTCTTTGATACTTACATGTAGATCCAGCTTGTCACCATGGCCTTTTGAATCAAATCATCTCCAATCACATTCGTATTCCAGAAATTAAACTAGGAAACTTCAGGCATGCTGATTGAGAGATGTTAGATTGAGAAACGTTGGCATAAGAAAAACTTATGCCCTGCCATGCTATGTTGTAGATAAAATAATCATGTTTCAAGATCTATTAAGTTGCAAAAACTTGAAGGGAGGCCACCTGCTTGCAATGTGATGGTGCTGTGAAAGGTGAACACACCAGAACAGGAAACTGGTCCCTTTATATTAATCACTCTCATAACAGTAAATTGTAAGCTTACATTAATTCAACATCTTAAATCATAATATTAAAAAATAATAAATATTTTGCTTTTATACGGTGTCTCTATAATTTTTACTCTTTGGTTTATGAATAAAACCACTCCAGGTCGTAGTCATTCAGCTAACCACATGAAAGCACACAGTCCCCCCCCTAACTCTTTACCAGAATCTGCTACTCATGTTGAAAAACTACCCAGAGCAGGAAGTTAAACTGGAAACTTTACAATACCATATCACTTATTTTCATATACATGTATGGTTCTCCAAACAGATAAGTGAACGTATTGTAGGAGCAATCGCAAAGTAATTAATAATTCTATATCAGGAAAGCAAAGTATTATGAACATTTAAAAGAGAAAACACATTTCATCATCCACACATAAAACCTAAACTCACATCTTTCTTCGCCCTTGTTAATAAGTATAAAGCCAATGATTCAGAACAGCAAGGGATAAGGAAGGCCATTAAATTGTTATTTATTGACTGTCTGCTGCCAATATCTTTATTGAGGAGGTTTGTTTCCAAAAAATCGTTGATGTCTGGTGTGGTTCTAAATATTCACACAGAAGCAGGTTATTTCATAATCGCAAAAGCACTATTTGTGACCAGGTACTGGACATTGTATTCACATGCATCATTTCAAAAGAGCCCTACTTCCTAAATACTTGCTTTAGACATGCATTTGCATAAACAGTATTTATGTCCTCTAGTCATGACACTCTTTGGAAAAAAATTCATTCACACACTAAGAAAAAATATAGAACCTGGTTTCGAATACAACTATTGTCACTCTTTAGGATAATCAATACCTGTCAACTTGTCTTGAAGAGACTCAGAACCAGTCCATCATCCATAAATTTAGGAAAAAATATCCTGTTGCAGGATTTTGTCAAAATCCTGAAGTCCTTTTACGAGGCAACCAAAGTGATCCAAGGAGTAAAAGTTTGTGCAGTTATTTGTGTTTTATAAATTTAATAAATCCGTCTCTGGCTCTCATTGAGAATTACTCTTAAAAATACATTGACTCATTAACTACTGATCTTTCATACGAGGGTATTATATTGTCATTTTGTTATATTTTTGACCATCTATTCCTATATCTATAATCTCTAACCCTACAAGTTGTGACTCTCTCCTATGTACTACCATGTGTAATGCTGACTCTCTCCTATGTACTACCATGTGTAATGCTGACTCTCTCCTATGTACTACCATGTGTAATGCTGACTCTCTCCTATGTACTACCATGTGTAATGCTGACTCTCTCCTATGTACTACCATGTGTAATGCTGACTCTCTCCTATGTACTACCATGTGTAATGCAACTACACAGACATTTACAGAGGGTGGCCATTGGTGCTTTACGCCCCTTAGCTACAACACTGAGTGACTCTTTGAAGAAGTGATTTGTCGAAGTGTTTTCACTAATAAGCCCATCACATGTAGATAAAAGTGTAAGTGATACTGTATCATAGTAAACAGAAATTCAATATTTGGATTAATTAAAAATGATGAATCTAGAAAATTATTTTTTCATGATTCGCTCTTTGCCTTCAATGCTATAATTATCATACATAGTTTGGTTATATTCATTCAGATCACTCTTAAGCGGTGGCTTTATTTTCACCACATGGTCACTGGGTACAAGCATTCTAGATGTTAACCATGCAGCTAAGCATATAAAAGCACAAGGTGCCCCCAAAACACTTCACTTAAGACTCGGCTACTTAGGCTGAGAAGCTGCCTATAGCAGAGAATGTAAAATTCAACTTGATGACTTAGACCTCTAGACGACCTAATCACCTACATTGGTATAATGTGTTCTCAAAGTTGTGTATTGCAGGAACTCTTTGGCAACTTTATATATTTGTTAGCAACTGTTCTTGACAGGAACTGGGGCTCGGAGAGTGTTGAACATTACTTCAAACCTGATGAAGTAGTAGCCATGAAAGAAAAGTTGAGAGGAAATGTAGCCTGATCTATATTTAACATGTATACATGAATCCTACATGTAACATTTCTATGCCCAAACTGTGATATGGCGCTCACCACCAAAATGGTTCTAGCTCAGGCATGGGCAAACTATGGCCTGGGGGACACATGAGGCTCGTTAAACTCTTTAATCCAGCCAGCCGAACTTGAAGAAATTAAATAAATAAACTTTGTCAAACCATAACGGTCACAAACCACTTTTATCAAATTTACTAGGTAAATCAAACACGCTGATTCCGATTTTTACTCAAAGTAAAGATTAGTCTCCTTACTTTCAGAGTAGTGAAGGCTTTTTTACAGCGTTTTAATATCGGTCTCGAAAACAACACGATTGCCATAACAAGCTCCACCCATAAATATGTGACGTAACCTAGCCTTTTAGGAACAGATCTTACGTAGGGATGTTTAGACCGATTTAGAATAATAGAGATGGGTGTTTTAAAATCCATGAATATATAAATTCAGCCTAAAAAGTAACCTCAGTCTGTTCTGAAAGGTAGATAAGCTATTTAGCATTGCATATTTTAAAAAGCGCAATAATAAGGCTAGCTTTTGATAAAACAGCGCTTTTTGAGCTCGTTTTTCTTGGCGTTCAGCCCATTTAAACGTCATGTAACAAGCTACGAGCGAATTTAAATAGTTTATATACCTTTTATAAAAAAATGAAATTATTTTACTAGCTGGATTTACATAATAATGAGTTTTAAGACATCCACTTATATTATTCCAAATCGGACTTGTAATTCTAAATGGGCGGAGCTTGTAATGCCGATTGTGTTGTTTTCGAAACGGATATCGAAACGCTTTAAAAAGGCCTAAATGACTTTGAAGGTTAGTGGCCTAATCTTTATGGCCTATAACCTTTTTCACCGCCAAACTGCCATTGAGGAATCAAGTACTAAGGCCAGTTTTATGCTTTTATTCAAACTAGCAAAGGCCAGCAAGCCTCTGTCTGAAACGAGTTTTTAAAAGAATGTATGGTGGAGACAGCAAGTGTCTTGTACCCAGAGAGCAAAGACAAATTTGAAAAAATCTGTTTATCGTGCAGGACAGCGACTCGCCGTGTGGAACTAATACATGAAGATATTACCAGCAACATATGCAAAAAGGCGGAGTCATTCACGTTATATTCATTAGCAATGAATGAAAGCAACGATGTCAAATACACTGCTCAGCTCCTCATTTTTATCCAAAGAATTAATGACACTTTTGAAATTACGGAGGAGTTTTTGAAAATGGAGCCTCTGAAAGGACAAACACGGGGAGAAGACTTGTATAACCGGGTGTCTGCTGTTATCGAAAATATGAAGCTCCCTTAGAGTAAACCTATCAACGTCACCACAGATGGATCCCTGAATTTAACGGGGAAAACGTTGGCCTGCTGAGGTTAATCCAGAATAAAGTCAAATATGAAAATCGTGAACAGGATGATATTTTTCTCCCCTGCGTTATCCACAAGGAACCTCTATGTAAATCAGTTTTACAGCTGAATCGTGTTGTGAATCAAGTCGTGAAACTCGTCAACTTGATTCGTGCAAGGGGACTTCAGCACCATAAGTTCCTTAAGTTTCGGGAGGAAATTGATGCGGATCACCAGGACCTGCTTTATCACTCTCGGGTCCGCTGGTTATGTTTGGGCAAAGTGTTTCAACGAGTGTGGGAGCTCAAAGAGGAGATTGGTGCATTTTTGGAGTCACAGGGAAAGGCGGATGAACTTCTTGAGCTGAGCAACAATAGCTGGCTGTGTGACTTTGCGTTTGGTGCGGACATATTTTCACACATGAATGAGCTCAACATGAAACTACAGGCGAAGGATCAGTTTGGGCAGGACATGTACACAAACGTGAAAGCCTTCAAATCCAAGCTGGTTTTATTCTTCAGGCAAATTTTAAATAAAGTGGTTCACACATTTTCTCACACTAGCCACGCTGAAAGAGGCCTGCACAAAAGTTAAGAAATACAGCGAGTCACTAGATGCGCTGCACGGATAACTCTGCCGTCGGTTTTCTGATTTTGAAAAAATTGACCAGTCACTTCAGTTGGTGGCCTGTTCCCTGTCACAAGACCCTGATGCAGCGCCAGAGGAGCTGCAGCTCAAACTGATTGACCTTCAGTCCGACCCAGTCTTAAAAGAGAAGTTCAACTCTCTGAACTGAATGACTTTTATGCTTCACTCTATGAAGCCGCATTTCCAAATCTCCTGAGGACAGCGCAGAAGATGCTGGCGTTGTTCAGCTCGACCTACGTGTGTGAACAGACGTTCAGCATCATGAACATCAACTAGGCCAGCCACAGATCCCAAATAACAGACCAACACCTCAGATCCATCCTGAGAATTGCTACAACTAAACTCACTCCAGACTTTAATGCGCTGGCCAAAAAGGGGGACCAACAGCACTGTTCCCACTGGAAGTAAAATTTTCTCCTTTGTATTATGTAAAAAAATGATTTAAAAAATAATTATTTCAGTAAGCTCCATATGTTACATGTCATTTCTGTTAAGGAGCGCACATAAGTGGTGCGCAAATGAACGCACGTTCTCCAACAAGCAATGTGCACCAGATCAAATTTAACGCGCTCCGCAGGGGCGCGTTATCAATGTTCCGTCCTTGCGCTGATCGTTGTTGACTTTTGGCACTGGAGACAGAAACTGAATAGAAGGATCAGGATAAGTACATCTAAATATCTTACTGCTTTTGAAATAAATACAGTCAAGAGGAGAGTGATGATGATATCCAGAAGGTAACAGAACTTGCAGTGCTTTAAAATAGAAATTGTTAGTAACAAAAACATTATTTTTCATTCATTTAATGTTCAGTGTTTTAAGACTCACTTCAACAAATAGCTAAATACTGTGGGGCTTTAAAGACAGATCTTTTGTTGTAATGCTTTTGTTCATTTTCATTTGAAATTGAAGCACATGTTTTCTCCATATCTCATGATATATATTTTTTTCTCCTGTGAGGTGGGGTTACCAAAACACTCTATCTATCTGCTCCTGGTCCGGCCCCTCTGTCAAAATTTAGAGCCAATTGTGGCTAACGAATCAAGAAGTTTGCCAACCCCTGGTCTAGGGGTATGATTCTCACTAAGTGTGCGAAAGGTCCCAGGTTCAAATCTGGTCAAGCCCAGTGGGTTTTTTGGAATGATACTGAAACCGCATTGCAATAAATGTGTTTTTTTGTTGCTTAGAAAACGCCATCAAAAAATCAGATTTTTTTGACAGAACTTGTGGCTTGATGGCCTGCTGCTGAAATGAAAAAATATTATGAAAACGATCCGAAAATGCATCTTAATATGCTTTTTTTGCAATGGAAGCACTACCAACCAGTCGAAATTTGTTTGCACACCCCAGATATTGAAATAATTAGGGCTTGATGATCTAGGGAGGGCTGCTTTTAGGAGAGGAGGCGTTTGGCAGTTAGTGTTTATTAGCGGCCCCATGGGAAACTTGAATTGTTTTAGAAGGCCATCAACTTTTTTGAATTTTACAATGCTCTCAATTTAATATTTACAATATGTTACTGATAATAAGAAGGGTGTAGCACTCTGTAAATAGTTATATTTAACTATGTGAAATTGTATTATATAATCGAGTAAGAAAAAACACATTAAATGGTTTTTGCAAATTCTGGTTGAATTTTTCCATTAATTTTTCAAATTTGGTCCAAACTGTGCTACTTTGTAGCTCCATATTTACATACCTCTGAGTCATGTGCACTCATTAGTGAGAATGCTAATAAAAAATATATACACTAATCAAAGCACATATGACGCTCTTTCCTATGGCCTACTTTCTTATGCACACGGATTAAAATATCAAAAAGTATATTTCTCTGTGTGCATTGCGTTACACGATAAAATTTGCTTAGCGATTAGTTTGTTCCTAAAATTGGAGTTATGTTCTCATGGTGTGTTCATTAATATTTGACTCACAGAGTAACCTAACTATCAATTAAAAGATGACTGGTGAATCATTGCAAAAAAATCATTTTTTCCTACATTGAAGTTTTTGTTATACAGCAAGTTCATGTAGCTGTAGTAACATACTCAGTTATGGTAGCCCACAAATATTAACTATATGTCAAGACCTCAGGCTAAATCTTCTAATGAGGGATCGGATGCTAAAATTCATCTGCTGCCAGAAAATGCTCCCAAAATTGGTCATTATAGACACTAATCAAATAAAAATCTCTGACTATTTCCTATAGGTTGTGTCACTGGAAGTTGTATGGTACGTACAGGTACATGTATGTATCCAATCACTTAAAATAATGTTTGACATATTTTTTGCTTTCTCATTTGTCATGAATAAAGTAGTTCACTATCTTTACCTATTTATTGATATAGTTACATGTATATATTGAATTTTTCCTTTAATAACCCTCACCTTCTGGGTACAATCATTAAATTTTTTAGAAAGGTTTTTTATTGGCTGTGTTTTTCTTGGATTTTATGCTTAATTTGGATATTTCCAAATATTGAGAAAGTATTAAAGACTCTAGCAAAGCTATTAGCTACCTTATTTAGACTTGCCCATGACCACTGAAGTATTGAATTATTCTTTCTAATTCTCTACATACTACAATTTGGCAGTCGGTGTGCTTATTACATGCGTCAAAATAATAAAGACTCCGAAATACCGTTAATGTTATAGCCATTGATATGCATGTTAGTGTTTTGTTAAAGTGACTGAACAAACCATTTCATTTATCTTCACATGCGACAACACACTTTTAAAACCTGTTAACCGAATATGTTGAACAAATATTATCTCAATTTTAAAATGTTAGGAATAGCGCGCTACTTCAATATAAACATAAATACCACAATAACATTATAATTTTGGCAGCTTTATTAAAATGAAACCTAATTGTGTAAATAATTCTGATAAACTTGTTGAGTTATTTTTCTTTTTAAATCATAAATGAAGCTATCTTAAACTGTAAATATTTTGGTAAAAATGTTCAATTAACAAACGGTCTTCCTTCATCAAATCTTTTTAAAATAGGCTTCATCTATTCCCTTGGGCTGGTCAACCTGCTGTATAATCAAATATTTACTTATGAAAGTAAGTTTTTCAGAAGTTAACCAAATTTGTTAAAATAGTCATAGGTTGGAGCAAGCGTTTCTACAAGAATTTACTTGGGTTAGTTCAGATAGGATAGCAATCCTTCATTTTTTCGTGACGTCATTCTATCCTTGTCTGCCATCTTTATGGACAACTGTTATCCTTAAAATCTTGGAACTTCTGCAATTAATTGTTGCAAAGAATGCTTACGTTTGCAATTTTTTTTATTGTAGTATCAAAAGAACACCAAAAAATACTATTAATCAGGAGAATGACGATCGTTTTCTACCAAATGGCGTTTTTTTTTGTGGACGAGCACATGCGCAAACAGGGTGATGAAGTCAAAAAAATGATAGATACTGTAAGTCTTACTTACACATAAACTGAACTTACATTATGCCTTTATTTAATTCATGGCTTGATGTTCTAGGGGTATGATTTTCGCTTTGGGTGTGAGAGGTCCTGGGTTCAAATCCTGGTGAAGCCCAGTAGGCTAATCGTTTAAGAGTTGTCTGAAAGTGCATGCATAGCAATAGATGTTTTTTGTTGATTAGAATGCACTAACAAAATCAGATTTTGTATACATAATTTGTAGCTCTATGGTATGCTGGTGATACCCAAAATTATTATAAGATTGGTCTGAAAGTGCATCTTAATATGCTTTTTTGCTATGGAAACACAGCTGACAAGTCGAAATTTGTTTGCATTTTCCAGATATAGGAATAATTAGGGCTTGATGATCTAGAGAGGGCTGTTTTAGGACAGGAGTTGTTTGGCAGTTATTGTTTATTAGGAGCCACAATGAAAACTTGAATCGTTTCAGAGGGCCATCAACTTTTTTAAGTTTTACAATGCCCTAAATTAAATATTTTGAATATGTTACTGATAATAAGAAGGGTGTGACATTCTGTAAATATTTATATTGAACTATGTGAAATTGTATATAGTTCTGCACAAAAAAAATTAGACTGAATTGTTTTAGTAAATTCTTATTGAATTTTCCTATTAACTGTTGAAATTTCGTCAAAACTGTTCTACTGTTACAGTAAAGCCCTGCATTTACGTCCTTTGGAGTCGTGCACACTCCTTAGCAAGAGGTTATATTAAAGTTGGCCATGACTTCAATGGCATTAATTTGAGGTTGTTAACCAATTGTATTAAGCTTCTGTGCTATGGCCATGGAGCCCGTCAAATCACCCAGCTGGTTTTGCCAATTATTATTCTTGAAGAAATGAAATCCCAATTTTCTGTGAAGTCATGTTTGATTGCTTTAACTGAGTAGAGATAAATAGCAAAAGCTACCTTGCAACTTATTACTATGGTATATAGTTATTATTGTATTTTACTCTACATAATACTAGAACAAGTTTAAACTAATTTACCTTATACATTTTTTTTGTTTTATTTTCAGTTTTTGAAAGCCTCATCCCTCTCATAAAAAACTCTGAGTATTTGAAGACTTCAAAAATTGAATATTGCCATTATCTTTGTTTGTATAAATATTTGTTTGCATAATGAACATAAGTAGAGGTTTGATTGTATCCACTTGGTCATTCACAGGCCGTTGTAATGCTAAATAAATTGCTGAAACACAATGGCGGAAAAGCGAGTATTTTTGTATTGCATACTTTTTAGCATTGCCTAGTCTCCTCATAGAAAAGCTTCTCAAATTTTGCTAAGTTAAGTGTAACATTATTTGCTAGGTTACGTGTAACATAGTTTGTTTTGGTAAAGCATTTATCATGATGTCATTGTTTGGTTCTTGTGTTGAAATCACAATCTCATTCAGTAACTACTGTTCTTATTGTGAACTGGAACTCAAATATGGCAGACATAACCCTAATTATATACGGTTAATCCTCCATAAGAAACTGTAGCTCTAGACTTTTGGAAGTCAACTTTCATTATCCCTTATCAACTATTCAATAGACAATGAGAACCGAACCGGGTAGTATGTCCATCTCTTCTTGATACCTACTCGGCATTTTTATATTTTTATTCTAGGAGCCTCTTCACTATTCAAAAGCCATTTGAACCACCAAATATTGTAATGTTGGTAGTTCTAGTCTTAAAAACAGTTTAATGACTATATCACTTTATTAATTGATTGAAATACATATTAAAGTGCAGTAATATTGTGCTAAGAGACTTTTAAAGCAAAATAATTAATAATTGATCCGAAATAAAAATATGCTTTTATCTGGACCTCAAGTGTTTGTAATGCGCTACTTTGACATACATATCCAAACTACTAAAAAAACAACTATAAAAGCCTACAATAAAACTCAGTCGTTATTCTAAAGATGCTATGGTATAATTCCCCTTAACAAAATCGCACTAGTGGTATGTTTCTCACTTCGGGTGGGAGAGGTCCCGGGTTCCAATCTTGGTAAAACCAAGTAGCCTTTTTAAAAAGATCTGAAAGTGTGTTTCAATATATTATTTGTTGCTGCTTGGGAGACACCACTGAAAAGTGAGATCAAGTTTACTTAATTTGTAGGGTAATGGGTACAATGTGTATTTTTTGCTTTTAGTGCAAAAGGTTCCAGGTCCAAATGCCGATAAAGTCCAAAATCTTTTTCTATAATTGCTCTAAAAATATGTTTTAATATATGTTTTCTGTTGCTAGAGACACTACCAAAAAGTCATATTGTTTAAACATATTTTGTAGCTTAAAGGTATTGTGGTCTTTTTCTGTTTCAGGTGTCACAGTTTTGGGGTGGAGAGCGATCTGAAACTGCGTTCCAATATAAGTTTTGTAGCTTGGGAGACACTTCAAATAAGTTAGATTTTGTTTACATAATTTATAGTTGGAGGTTCTATGGATATGATTCTTGTTTTTATGTGCCAAAGGTCCTAGGTTCAATTCCCGATCAAACTCAAAAGTCTGTGTTGGGTTGACGTAAAATTATGTTTCCTTATATGCAGCGTTGTTGCTATAAGAATACTACCAACCAGTTGGAGGTTTTTGAATAATAATCTCTAATAACTAAATTCAACTGTGGTTAGCAATGTAGATCTCTGCAGCCTTCTCGAGTATTAAGAAACTTATATTTGTGACTAAAATAGAGTATATAACCGCTTGACGAGAGTCTTTGGTATTTTAAACCAGCTAGATCTATTGCGCTTAACTCTTTCAGTACCGCAAGCTGATGTATCGACTTTGAGTACATTTTATTTGTGACCGGAAGCCGATACATCAGCTTTTTGACAGTGTATTAGTTTATTTACAATTACTCGGCTTTCGCTTCAGATAGACCAATAAGATTTGTTCTCCATAAAGATAGACCAATAAGATTTGTTCTCCATAAAGATAGACCAATAAAATTTGTTCTCCATAAAAACATGTTTGTTCCCTACGATATAACATAATGATTAGCAGGCCTCTCACTAGCAGCCTATGATGATCAAACAGAAGTTCACGGCGGAAAAAGCGCCGACAAAAAATCATACTGCAATCGTTTAAGCTGTAGAAGCTTCTGAGATTCGTAGCCATAAGGACTCTAATAACTCTATATCGAGTGATTATGTTTCTTCTAGTGCATGAACCTCATGTGAAAAATTGTAATAGTAACCAAATATTAAGTCAACAGTCAAAATACGACTAACAAAGTTGCAGGCAAAATATTGTTGGTAAAGATGGTAAAAAAATATTGCCGTTTTTAAGTGAAGTTAGTTGAAGAGTTTTTATATTTCAGGTTGTTTTCAACCACCTGTTTTTTTAAATTAAGTGCAAGTCTTCATGATTTTTTAACTAAACAAAAAAATTAGAGACATTTCGTCAACATTTGTGTGAATAGAACAAATAAATTCGGGCAGAGCTAGAAATAAATTTGGTAGCGGAAGAGTTAAGGCTGGTGAGTTTTGGTTTAATTATAATTCTCTGTGTCTCCTAATTCATCTGGTGTCATAATCTGGTTTGTAAGTTAATTAAGTTGTAATCTATTCAATAGACTACTCACTCGAAAGGCAGTTCCTAGTATTTAAAATCTCTGTCTATTGTAAAAAATAGGCAAAACTTTATACTTCTTGTATCTTCTTGCTTATTACCATCTGTATCAACCAGATGTAATTCTTTGCCTCTGAAAACAATGTCAATGAGAGAAATTGCTAGGAAGTCTCATTGCAATCATAAATGATTGTCAGAACTTATCTTCTAGTTTAAACAATTATGTTTTGCAAAGGTTTAACCAGAGTAATACTTCTAGTATCTTAACTAAAGGCTTTGTTGTAATCAAAAATGATTGTTTGGAGTTATCTACTATTTTAAGCAATTATGCATATACATGTATGACACAAAGGAAGGTCCAATCAGCATAATAATTCAGATCTTTTTTTACTTTAACCTTATCTGTACAAGAGTTTTCATCTTTTTTTGTTTAAATAGGCATTACTTATAGGCGCAATCAGTTATGAAAAAAGGGAATGACGTATTTATAGAATATAATAACCAGAGCAGTTTATGTGTTGTCAGCTGATATCACCTGCTAGTACCTGCTGGTATGCAACTATTTTTTTCAGGTATTCGAGATAAGTTATCTAAAAGTATTTATTTCTGAATTCATAAGAGCTAATGAAAAAATTTCGCTTACACACTATTTTGTGCATGAACTCTGAATTATATTTTAATATGGCTAATATCAACACACAACTAAAAGAGTAATTTATCTGTCAATTAAATTATAATTTAAAAAAAATTATGTAAAATTCGTTTATCAAATAAATTGAACTGTTTTCTATACAAATGGTATGCAGGTATTTGTATTTGTACCCTTCTAAAATTAACTATATATTAGGACCTCAGGCTATAGTTTTAATGATGCATCTGCTTGCACATGCTAATCTGCAGTCAACCAGTGCTACCTGACTCTGTCATTATGTACACTAATCAAGGGAAAATATCTCACTATTTTGTATATGTTATGGGGCATTTCCCTAGATGTCACACAAAAGAACTTTTTACCAAATCTTTGCTTTCTCCTTCGTCAAAAATGAAGCCATTCCCACTTGGTTATTATTTGTTAATAAATCTATGAATTAAATCTTTTAAAGCTTCTCAGCTTTGCTGTAAATCATTCAATAAAAGTTTTTTAGAAGTATGGTTCTGATAGATTATATTGTTTCTAAATATGATGTTGATTTTGACTGTAAGCAAATATTGAGAAAGATTAAAGAAAGTAGCAGAACCATTAGCTACCTTATTCAGACTTGTCCATGACTACTGAAGTATTGAATATTCCTTTCAAACACTCTCACCCACTTGTTATCATACTTGGGCATCTTTTCAATCTTGTTTGAATATATTAAAAATTAAGAAGATAAAATTGTTTTAGAAAAAAAGAACCATCAGAACACCGGTAACCAAACCAACAGTGCTAAGATTTTTTTGTTTAAAGGTTTATTTTTCTTTCTAAATTTAATATGGACATGATTTGCTTATTCCATTATTATTGAGTATATATTTGTACCATTTGTAGATTATAATATAACTTATAAATTTGCAGATTTATTGCACGATGTGTTATTGCATTACAAAAGTTATATAAACTCAGCTATTAAGTAATCGATGGTCATAGCTCCCCTTCTGTTGCTCATAAAAAATCAGTTTGAATTCAAACTGTAGCAAACATCAATAAAGGTAATAAACATTTATGCAACATCTTTAATTTGATATACTGTTTATAAATCCTAAAGTCTGCCGTGTGTATGCCTGAAGCTATAACAAATTAAATTTATGAACTAAAAGTCTGTATGTCAGAGTAGTTCATCTTATAACATCCAATTCACAGTGTAACAAGCTAAGCCATTAGACCACAGAAAGTAGCATGAATTTATTGAGCAGATACACAGTACAAGGGTTAAAATGTGCGTCAAGTCACTGAATTACCTGCAACGTCACTAAAGCTTGCTCGCACGCATCCTGAAAGTAAGCTTAGTAATAGGCATAAGAGCTTATTCAAATAAGTCAAAGACAACTACATTACCCTCCCTGTTAATAAGCTGTTTTAATACTCATGCAACACAGGACATTTATCTACTGTAATATAGCTATGAAATCAAAATATACATCAAAATTGGAAAAATTACTAGCAGTAGCTACCATTATCTCCAGGTGCTTTATATCTCACAAAGTCCATAGTTTTGTATAAATCTATAGTGGACATCATCGGTCGCTTGCTATTTATTTTTGGTCTTTGGGCAGTCTTTTGACCTGATGTAATGAAATGTTAGATTGTTATTTTGAACAAGAGTACTTTTATAACATAGAAAAAAACTTTTTTGGCTTTTTCTAGAAATTCTCTGTCGGTCCAAAAAATTCGTTTTTGTTTTGTTTTCATCACCACAAATTCAACCATTTTTTACTTTGTGCTTGGTATGACCTATTTATAGTTCAGTCAGCACAATTTAGTGTTGTTCATTGTGCTTCACGCCTGTACAAAAAACAAAATTTGTGGAAGCTCCAGTCCAAAGAGGCAACATAATAAAAAACAAGGAAAGTGGTCTAACTTCAGATTTCTACCTTTCATAGCTAAAAAAACTGTGGTTTCACAAATTATATTTAATATTGAGAAATTATTCACTGTGACAGATCGCTGAATCACAAACAAAGGAAAGGCCACACATTTTTCAAAGTAAAATTTTACATTTAGCTTCACTTTTTCGCATTTTTAAAACCTGCTTACCGACATGTGTTGATATAGAGCTCTGTTGGATACTCTTAACTTTATTCAAGGCATATGATTATACGTGAAGTAGTTTCACTGAATGCTATGCAGTCACAAAGTTTATGGAATACCATGAAAGTTAAAAGAACATGTCAGTCTACTCCCATACTAACTTGTTAAAACCATAATTATGAACACGGGCAAATATGAAAAAATTTAGTATGATAGCAAATAAAAGTTCTGAGCATTAAATGATTAATGAGAAGAAATAATGTAACACGGTATAATAAAGTAAAGTAGTATAGGCTACTGGTGTGTAATCTCTAGTAAATAATCATATGGTCAATGATATTGACCAATTGAAAATTTGACAATTGGGTCATGATCACAGAAAGCATGGCTAAGTTGGGATTGTAAAATTTTGAGTTAGCTACATTACCAGAAGGAGAAAATTCTTACAGTTCTTTTGGAAAAAAGACTTTGATTCTAACCTAATTACAGCAGATTTTATAGTCAATAAACTGAATGCATGTTTACCATTAGTGTGAAAAACATAGTTCTGAGAAAAATGGTGTTAAAGTTTGAGAAACTAAAACCACTGCATAATTTTGTTTACATTTTAAAACGTCATAGCAACAAATATCAAGAAGTTGTGATATGTATCTAGATTTCTGTATTTATATCCAAAAAATAGTGCTAAATTAAAAAATTTAAACAGATTTTAGCTGGTTGTCATAGAAATAGCTGTATATTTATAAGAAAACGTATTAATTAATTTTGCAGCTATTAAAAATGGCTTGGCAGTATTGCTATATGGGGCACAGCCAAATCATCAACAAAATCTTTAAAAAATAGCAGCAGTAAAATATTGCACATCATCAATCACTATATACTTTGATCTTGTAAATCCGAATAATTTTTCTGATAATTAAATCTGATACTAATCTTATAAAAATCCAATAATTATTCTTATAATTAAATCTTGTAAGAATTGTTAGGAAAATAACATCGTAGTTTTCTTTACTTTCACTGCTTTTGAGATCAGTTGGAATACTAAAGTACTCGTTATAAGTGTCCAAAATGTCAGAGTTATCTTTAAATCGGCAAAAAAAGAAACAATTATATTTATCGGACGCCATTTTATAGAGCTTCCTTTTTAGCATAGCAACGGTTTTAAGGAGGTTTTTTTGAGGGTTAAAGACTTCTATTGGTTAAACTGATTTCAGATTCAGAAAAATCACCTTTTGATTGGTCCAAATGCGCGTGTTACAAAAATCTTTACCAATAGTATAAACTCAGTTGGTGCGACTTCAAAGTCGGATAACTCAACTTCGTGATTTGCGAATTAACCATGGTTTCTGTTACCGCGACACAATTTATTAAATGACAGTAGTAATATAAATCTATCTGCTTTTTACAGAGCTAGTTAAACGTAAAGGTAATGAGATAATCACAAGTTTAGCTTATGACTCAACACCGGAAGCTATTATTGGCTAGACCGGACTAAGCCATCCTGACTCGAAACACGCTCCAGAAGTGCTAAAACACAACCACACTGGCATATTGCAGATATTAAACCACTGACTTTAGTTCCATCGGTGTAGCTGGCTAATTATAAAACTACACTCTATAATATTGGCTTGTCATTGACTAATAAACTTTTCCTACAGTTGTTCTATCAGAATAATTTGGTTAAAGTGGAACGGCCTCGACTATTAATGCAGCAAGATCCCACAACCTTTAATGTCTTAAGGTTCTCAAAACTGTTGTAACATTCAGCATGAAGAGCTCAAAGCGAATGTTGCCCACACAAAAATAATGCTCGAAGATAATGGCCACTGATAAATGCAAAGCTAGAACCTGCTAGGTAGAAAATGGCGCTTTTGTGAATTACAAAAAATTATGATTGAGAACAAAAATACTGCTGTTGAACACTTGATTTTAGCGCTGCCCTTGTGTAGCGCAATCTAAACAACTATTTATGACAGGCATTGTGCTCAGGAGTTCCAATTAATAGCAAAATATGTTTAATGCAATGTTCTGTCAACTCAATTGATGAAACTAAATGTGTTTCGAAGTAAAAGTGTCAAATGTAAAAATTTGAACAAAACTTTAAAGAAAATATTTTAAAGAACAATTTGCGAGCAATTATTTGGAATTTGTCATTTTTTATTCGGGAATTGCTTTTGGCAATCATTTTGACATAATAGCACAATTTGACACCGTTTGATCGCAATGAGATACAATGTGCAGCATAGTGCAATTGCACTGCGATATATACAAAAGATGCAAAAGATACAACAATCCGGGTTACCAGTTGTGCCCATGTAATGATCAATGCCTCTTACTGTTAGGTCATGAAATAATTACCTAATGGGTTCACGCTGTGCAAATCTAAAAATATGCTAAAAAATTCCTATGCCATCTTAATTAAATGTAAAAGCAGTTTTAAAAAAATGATATCTAAGCGTACAAAGTTTTACGACATACGTTTCTTGAAAATGCCAAGATGTATTCTTAAAAAGTTGAATGCAGAACATGTGCATGTTAATTAACACTTTTTTATTGAGGTCTTAGATATTTATACTAGAAACAACTTACTGACAGATAACAAAATAAAATATTGTTAAAAGACAAATGAAAGAAAAGAAATGACAAACATCCCCCAGATTTCATGTTTGGTCTGTTGATGGAGTAGGCATAAGAGAAGGCAGTTAGAAAGCTGTTTTGAGGAAATGGTCTTATGGTCCATCACACTGAACTGGTTTAGAATGACATGTTTTTACCAAATCTACTCTTAACTCTTCTACAAAAATATGAAAAGAGGCTCCTGATCCAGTCTTAGCATCCGATTCAGAGTTTTCTGCGCAACCTGTGACAGCGTAGGTGATGTTTCGAGTTCCAGAACTTATTCCATCGCAAGCGCCGCTGACTAGAAAAATAACAAAACACAATTAGAACTTACTTGTTCCTAAAGTTAGTTCAACTGTTATTGTTTTCTAAAATGGATGTAATTGGTTCAACTTTGTGTGTGATGTTAAAACTCACGATTAAAACAGAAAAAATGCAACGGCCATAAAAGGTTGTAGAACAATCTTTGCTTTGAAACTTGAAACTTTGCGGAAAATGTTAAAAAAATCTTTTTTCGTTATATTTTGTATTGCATATATTAAAAATTTCGAATACAAATTACTAGAAAAAGCTACAATGCTTCCCAACTAACTAAACACTTGAGAATGTTTTAGTTAGTTTGTCAGTTCATATGAACCTTTACTTTACATGTGAGAATATAGGACACTAAATTATCAATTGTGAATGGCTAATTCTCATAATAAGGTAACATTGCTATTTATATAAAAACAATTAGTGATAAAACTCTAAGAACAGCTTATCTGTCAAGAAGAAACAATTGACACAAAATTCCATTTAGACTCTTTTTCAACCCCACATGACAGACTTGTTGCATTATGGTAACGTATCTTCGACAATGCTAGCCATTTTATTGATTTTATGACAAGAAAAAGCCAAAATATTGTGCCAAAGCTTGTATATTGTTTTGTGGTATCAATTTAGTTTAAAAAAATTAAAACACAAAAAACAAAAGCGTCAATTAGGTCATTTAAAAACATGATTGAGTCTATGATGAAACAACTAAGTTGTTGATAATTTCAAAATTACCTCTTTTTTTAAACAACTAGCAGCAGTATTAAATTTACTGTTTCCTATTCCAAAAAAAACTTCACACAAGGTAAAGTTGTTTTGTAAAATATCTGGGATACTGTGAAAGAAACTGCTATGTTCCTTTATTTGCTTTACAAGCATCGTAACTCTTGAGTACAGAGGCAATAAAGTCAACAAAGCCAAGTAATACATAGTTTCCAAAAACTAGTCCATATAGCAAAAAATTCAACGCTCACCGACATTAATTCATGCTGAACCGACTAACTTTTTTCTAATTTGTCCTAAGTACTAGTCATTTTTTCTCAAATTGCTGTAATTTACATGTAAGTTAATACCACAAGAGACGAAAATGAAATAAATTATTCATTCAATTTTTACACTAACTAATCAGGTCTCCTCTTTTAGATGGTCTCAAATTTGGATAAAAACTCATATTACCAAAATAAATACCTGTGTGTAATACGAGTTTTGGAAAAACTCTTTTAATATATTGATTAGCATAGCAATAGTTTTGTAATTCAGGTTAGATATTTATACTGACAAACTAATACTGAACAACTTTAACCTGGTACTACTGTTGGAGGACTTTAAAACAGCTCATCGAAAGATGGTTAGTAATTTACATATTTCAGTTTAAACACAGTAAGTAGAGATTATTGAGGCTCTGATAAAAATGTCATATTAGCTAACATTATTATAGGTAAAATATAATTTGGTTTGATAAAAATTTGCAGGTTGTATTAATATTTATCAAAACTATTCTGCAACAAAATCTCACAAGCAGGATTCTTTGTACCATTAAAAAACAGAGTTGTACTTAGAATTATAAAATAACGTAAGATTGCTAGAGAAATCACACAATTCAAATATATGACAAACTCTCTATAAAATACAATTTGGAATAATAAAATATCTACATACAATTTTATACAACATGAAGATTTTAAATTAGATTCAACAACTGAAGGAAGTTATTCTACAGCTGAAAGTTTAAAAAAACAAAACTAGAAACTAAACTTAAAACTTAAATAAAGCTAGTATAGTAGAAGCTAGAAAAAATTAGTATGGCACAGAAAATAGCCAAACGTAAAAAATATCTACCTACAATTTTTACCGGTTTGCAAAAGTTCATTCTAAGAAGTTTAAATGTTAATGCACAAGTCATGATGCAATGTATTAGTTTATTTTTTTACAGAGATAATGTCTCATTAATGTAAGCAAAGAACAGCAAACAAACAAAGAGCCTGCTAAATTTGCAGTTAAACTATTACTTGATTTTGTTTGATGAGTTTTACCAAGATTATATCTGCTTAGATAATGTATCTAGTACAAAATTTGGTCTACTCAAGGATTTTATACCAGAAAAACCTTTATTAATAGCAAATATGCTTTAAATAAAATCAAGAGATTAAATTTGAATTGTTACCACAAAGGCTACTAAATATTATCATTAGCTATTCAAATACATAAAGTTATATACCCATAAGAGGTTTTTGAATCGGCCAAGATGTCTTGGACCTAATCAATTTTTCGGAGAACTTGAAATAATTTTCCTGGTTTTCTATTCTCTAATACAGCCAATCAAGGTAATATTATTTTGACACTTTGTGCCATTAAGTTGCAGTAACCCATTGGTCATGGGTAACTGCAACTTAGAATGCATGTGAACAACTTTATAAAGAAAGCTGATGTCACCATTTAGAGTTCTGTATTAATAACCAACATACCTTGCATTGGTTGATACGCGCGGGATGGGGTAGTCCAAAAACTGATACCTGCTATATCTCCAGGATTTTCGCATGTTGAGTTGTCAATCAAAAAGTACCTGCAAATACTTGCACAAATATCAGCCAGTCTCACACTCACATATAAACCGTAGCAAAAAGTTTAAGTCATCAGATTTGCTAAACGTTTAAATGACTTCAGAGTTCCAAACTCTTCAGTTAAGTTTAACACATATTGAAATGCTTACAATAATAGATAGTATGTACTCTAATTTTACCTACCACCAGTTTAACTGAACGCCAATAGTAAACAAGATCAAGAAGTTAGAAAAGTGACTGACAAACATAGTTCAAATCGATGCTGAAAGTTTTTTTTATAAATATTTCTTTTCAAAATAAGGAATAGAATAGAAAATAAACTAGATCAAAAGAATTTAGTAGTGCGCTTCTTTTACAACATTCTGGTATGAAAGTCAGTCTGCAGTTCAATTTTAAAATAGATTCAAGCTATTATATGTGTTTTATGTTATTTTGGACTCCTGTTTAACTAGATTTTATTGATGGCAAATTTAGCTAATGATCATCTAGGATATGATATGAGCTCATTGTAAATCAACCTACTGTTTAAACATAATTGATTGGTTATTGCTGCTTTTATGGTAAAAATTCACATTCTTAAATTTAAAATACCATAAAATTCTAATTTTTTCTAAATAGGTTTAACTTATGAACTTTTTTTCCTATAAGGAAAGTTTTGCAAAATTCAAGCAAATCATGCAAAGCAATTATTTGCCATTTATGTTAGTAGTTTAAAATGACGAAATGTATTTAGTTTAGAGATGATACAAAATAATGATTATTTGTGCTCTCACCACTTGCTGCACGATTGGCTGACAGGCTTCGTGGCTGCTGAATGAGTCCCACTCGCTGTTAGCCTTAGAATTGTCTCATCAAACTGTTTTTGATACGATATGGTGAGAAGGGATCCCTCATCAGTGTCATCATCAAAATTGTAGTAGTGGTATCTGGTAAGGTAGCCTGTGAGACTTTTATAGACGGAATGTCCTTGGCTGTATACTGAACCAAAAGAAAAAATCATTTCATAGAAATTAAATTTAATACAAAATTATTCATCGTAAAGAATTAAAACAACTACATTGGTATGGAAAAACCTTATTGCTGAACCCTGTTGTATTATATGATGCCAATTTGCTAAAAGCTTATGACTTTTCTAAACATGAAGACTAGTTTTACTGTGTTGGTATACTCCATACACAACGTACGATGAAAAGCGTTTGTATGGTGAAATATTTATTTGGAAACACTTGGTCAGTTTAAAACATTTAGGATACTTACTGTACAGAGCTTACATCTGTACACTTTTGAAGTACTTCATTGTAATCTAATTAATAATACTAATTGCACTCAGAACTAAATTAAACCAGTAACAGCCAAATATTCAAATGTTTCAATATATTAACACTGGTTACCTCCAACAACTTTCTTATCCTTTCTTACTTCCTCGATGTGAAGTCTCGAAGAAGAATTATGAGAGTTGACTATGAAGTTAGTTGGTTCAGTTTGGTTCCAGTAGCACTTTCCCATGTAGATCTCAATGCTGTGTAAACCTGCCTTCAGATAGTTGTCACAAATCCCCTCAACTGAAACAAGGTTCAGATGATCAAATCTTTAAACTGAACACTTATTAATCACCTGATGCTTGGGAAAAGACCTTAATTAGCATAACATTGTAGCAACAATTTAAAACCATAATATAATTTAGTTTATAATGAACTTTGTGTAAATATAGAGTTTCATCAAGCCAATTGTGATATGATTATTATGTGTGTGTGTGTGTGCGTGTGCGTGTGCGTGTGTGTAGGTGTGTGTGCGTGTGCGTGTGCGTGTGTGTGTGTGCGCGAACCTGTTTGTGCATGTACACAAGTGCATATGTGTGTGTGTGTGCGTGTGTGCGTAAGTGAGTGAGTGCGTGCATGTGTGTGTGCATGTGTTGGCATGCGGGTGTGTGCATGTATGCGTGCACATGCACACTTGATTGCACATGCATGTGCGTATCTGTGTCTTTTATTTTATCAGATATTTAAATTTATAGAAATTCTTTAGGAAAAACACAATATACTTAAAATAATGATCAAATAAAGAAGTATGTGTAAGTCTAATTTCTACATATTAAGGTATGATGCAACAAAATTCATATTTCCTCTGTAGCTAGCAATTTGCATTGTAGCTAGCAAGTTGCACTGTGGCTAGCAAAGTGCACCGTAGCTAGCAAGTTGCATTGTAGCTAGCAAGTTGCACAGTAGGCAGCAAATTGCACTGTAGCTGGACAAGTTGCACAGTAGCTAGCAAGTTGCAATGTAGTGTGGCAAGTTACACTGTAGCTAACAAGTAGCACTGCAGCTGGAAAGTTGCAATATAGCTGGCAAGGTGCACTGTAGCTGGCAAGTTGCATTGTAGCTAGCAAATTTCACTGTAGCTAGCAAGTTGCACTGTAGTTGGCAAGTTGCACTGTAGCTAGCAAGTTGCACTGTAGCTAGCAAGTTGCACTGTAGCTCGCAAGGGGTTAGACCTGCCAAATTTGGCAATACATAGCATTGTAGAGAGCATTCACTATTTGGTCAAACTTAGAAAAACACTGAAGGCCCATCTTGATTAATCTCGGCTTACCAAGTGGCTCTCATCATTTTTAGGGAGACTTAGTGTCGAAATTACACTTTTTTTATTAGCAGGCTGTTTCATTGAGATGGGACTCTATATTCAATGTTTTTTAACGGAAACAATATAAAATAATAGTAATAGTAGACATGTTTTTAAAATTCTACTATTATAGCGAGAAAGAAAATAATGTATAATCGTTTGAACAAAACTTTGAATGTGCTATAAAGAAGATTATATACTGATAAAAAATATTTACAAGTAACAATTAAAGCTGAGAAAACAGGGGCCGAGATGAAGTCAGGGATGATATTTCCAGTTACTGTTGATTCTGTTTATGTCATAACATTTCGGCAGCTGTGAAGCACTGAATAAATTTTCAATTTTTCTGATAAATGTTGATGTTGACATTGATACAATGATAAACATTGATATCGGTATAGTCGTCAAAACAATACTTGCAAAAATCATGCGTTATTCCAGAAAAGAGGAATAACTTAGTTATAGTGTAACCTTGTGTTATCAGCTATATATGTACAAATTTACCTGTTAATTTTTCATAGCAAATTTTATAATGTCTACAGTTTCCTATCATTAACAATAAAGCTATTTGATTTACTATACTCACGTGTGTAAACTCTAACACGGTGTGACCAGTAGCGAAATGTATTCAACTCATCATAGCTGATTATAACATCAGCTTTGGGTGTACACTCAGTTCCATTTATGGCTATATACCTTGAAAAATAGTTTGAGAGAATCAGTCAGAAATCAAGCAAAAGAAATGGTTTGTCAGCTTTATAACCCATGAATAATACTAGTTAATTTGAGTGCCACTCTTACCACAAATGATGGCAGTAAATGATACCGCATGTCAAATTTTAAAGATATGTCACAATAGATTTGCATTTCAATGAATTAGGTTTAGTTTAGGTTTGTGAAAAGTAAATGTATAATTTAAATAATTTTGTGAGGCAGATTTACCTCAAAATTTTATTACAACAAACTTATAATACATATTTTGTTACAGTCAGAGTAAAGAATGGCTATCAACTTTTTGAGTAAAAAAGTGCTCATCGATCAAAGTAATAGATAAATTACCAAATGATTAATGTCAGAAGGGAGGACATGGTAACACCAAACATTATGAAACTTATAGGTTAGCTACATAGCAAGAAGATTAAAAGTTAAGAAGGCTGCATACTTCACCCAACCTATTGAAGTATTCTAAGACTGTCTACACTAAACAAGCTAAAATACTGGTAAAAATAATCACTTTAGTTCCAAGCAAAAGACACTCACAGCAAAGAAATATTCAACCTTGGTAGAAAGTGCTTTCACCGCAACGACAAAAAATCATGTCAAAAGAGCTCCCATTTTATCTATGCAGTTCCATTATTAAAAGAAAGTAATTATCTCTCAAGCATAAACTATTAAAGTTTAACAATCTGGTCTATTTTAACCAAATTGACTAAAATATGCCAAGCATTTTTACACAAAACTGAAAAATAAATACTGGCAAAACTAATCACTCTTTTCAAAGCGAAGGGCACTTACAGCAAATTAATATTTGATCTTGGTGAAAAGCCCATTTATCGTAATTATAAAGATTCATTTATAGGAGATCTTTTATTTTTCTATGCTAATCGATATTAACAAAGAAATGTTAGTTATATTTCTTACTAGATTCCAAGTTAAATGGAACATGTCAGAGGCTGCTTGCTGTAGTAGCATGCTTTTTAGTTTCAGTTTTTTTAGTAACTACAACCGCTTCAGTTGTTTATGCTTTTCCTAGAAAACTGCCATGTCAGTAAAGATGCTGGGATGGCATCCAACATAGTAATAGATATTGCATAGCAATTGATTAATAGATAATGTAATACAGTCTCAATATAGCATCACTATAGTAAGATAGTGTATCCAATCACAGGAAATAACAAAGTTATTAGTACATCCTAACCATTTTTGTATAAATCAATTGTACATACATCATTCTAATCCTGCATTACATAAACTATAACATCAATACCATGATAGTATCAGCTATTTTAGTTAGCAGAAAATTACAGTCAATTCAGCTACAATTTTCATTGAAGCAAAGTCTTTCAAATACATGGAACATCGTACCAATATTGTTTCCCTATATACATTGCAAAAATATTCCATTTTATACACAACTGAGCATTGTTATATTAATTAATTATTTTTTATTACCATCGACCACAGTAACTGTATCCATCGAGTGAGACCTTGACACCAAGAAGTGCATTGTATTTTATCCTAAGGCTTGTATCATCAGCTAACTTGGTGTACGTAACTGCCTGCAGAATGAAAGACAATAATACCAGCTTTTAAACAATAAATCTTATGGTGAGATAAATTTATGAAAGTCGTGATGTTTTTTTGATTTTATGGTAGCATTTTTAGCAAAATGTATTACGTTGTTTGTATATCAGTACTGCAGTTATTGGTCTCATGCTTGCATTCAAACCACCAATCAATCGTGAACAAGGTGAACCGCTTGTAATCTTGTTTTATTCCCAAGAAGAAAGGTTATTTTAACTACAAATTACCAGACTTAATAAGTAAAAATAAATTGGTACTTAGTTTGTTCAGTAAATAAAAGCACTTTGCTTAAAAAAATGGGCATCGGTATTTCATAGATTTTTCACCCTACTTCAGTAGGCCTACTCCGTATTTTTATAGGGACTACCAAGACAGGGTGAGTTTCGGTACTCTGTAGATTGTTTAGATATCTCCTTTTGGGAGATACTTCTATATATATTGACAAAAAGTATTTCAAATACTATATTTGAAATTATTGATCGAGTGATTGTTGCTCATTCTATGAATTTTTATGGCATAGTTTCAAAGACCTTTTTTTATTTCTGTTTACAATAAAAGTTTTGCCTATTAAATAATAACAAAATCTGTGGTTTAAGGTAATACTTTCCTTGACTAGTTTTGAGGTCACGGTGGTGTGAAAAGTTTCGTCTATTGCCTCATTCCAAGAATGGTACTGGTAGTTGAAGACAGCGGAGTGAGGGCAGGTCTTTGGAGATGCCTTTTCAGATGCTAAACATGAAACTGGTGTATAATTATGCAAAATTTGCCAATATGAAGTACATACAGATAGTTTGTTTTTGCGCTTAAATACAAAAAACCTCAAAAATGGTTTTGCTAATATTTCGTTGCTCAACTAAAATTAATCTTTACTACATAATAGCTATTAAAGTTAGATGCCTGTATAGGGCAATATTTTCCCAACATCCAACTTGATCATTAAACAGAGGAACACTGTTCTTATTATGGTAAGTATTATAAAAAGCCTAATACCGGACAACATTATTTCATGATCTGAGAGAGTCACTGGGAGTCAATGGATAGTGCGGAGTATACATTCAGGGTCATCAGTTTTATTAGTCTTATTTCTGTAGCACCTAAACTGATAACATATCTTTCTCATGGGTTTAATACATACATGACTTCAACATTTAACATTTAACAGACCGCTGTACCACTGATAGATTTTCCAATTTACTTCTAGCACCACTGCACCACAAACTATACTGTGGAGCCAAGTACCATACCAGTATTTTTTTGAGGTAGAACTTCCATGATAATCATACTGCGTGGAGAGCCAGGTCCGGTAGAGCCATCTCTTAACTCATACCCATCACATGCATCAATGACCAGATTGATAGTTCTGTTTCCTTTTTCCAACCCATAACAGGTTCCATCAACTGTAATGGGTTTACTTTTATGACATTTATACCCGCATAGATATTAATGATTTGTGAAGCCAATATGATACTTTTAGTTGGTTTTACATATTACATACTACATATTCACTGGTTGACCAAACTTGTCTATTATTTTTTTATTGCTGACATAAATTTTAGTGTCATGCAAAGATCAAACCTCATTATGCGTCTTTTATATATTCAGGGACCCTCATTATATATTTTGTATAAAAACAGTTTGTTGTTACTTCATAAAATATGAAAATGCATATTCTTCAACTTGATTTTGTCAGACTTACTGTCCATAGCCCTTCGGTATCTTCTTTTCTTTTCACAGTAGTCTAGCTGCTCAATATTGCGAGGACTTGAACATTTTGAACCATCAAAGGTTAAAAACCAGTGATGGCAGCTATCAGGATCCTCATATTGACCTCCCACACTCGAATGTAGTATCACTCTCAGCCCACTAGAAGCTCTCTGTTTGGGGTAAGTGACTGTCTAAAAAATCACAAAGTTTAATAACCTTTTTGCAAACTAAGCCCAGCTTGATAGTTTTGTATTGTATTGTTATTCAGTTTAAACTTTTCCACTTTTGTTTACAAAAGAACCAATTGATATGTGTCTAAAATTTTCTGTTCCTAGTTCTCTTATAAATACTTTTAGTTTGGCAATGAGCGTTTATAGAAAATATATATTTCTTTCCCTTCTACATGAAGTTTACCAGAAATAGCATTAATAACACTTAGTAGTGTAGTGACTAGCACACTTTTTGAGAGTTGTATCCTCTTTCATATTATGCTATTTAACTAAAAGAAACTTCATAACAGAGTGAAACTTTAGATTTTCTCTTTATTTTATTTGTTGTTTATAAGCTAGATGACAGCTGTGTTATTGCCAAAACCAAAATATTAACAAATAAAAATCGTTGATTGGATGGTATTAACAGGTAAGTAATTTGCTACAGCAACAAAGTTTAATATACTAGTAAAGATTAATAATATTACTTGCGTACATGGGTATTCGAAATTTGTTTGCTGCAATCCTCAAGAGGTGACTCTTTTTAATGGTTCACATTTTATTTATTCTATAATAAGTCCAACAAGGATTTACTATTCACCCTAATAAATGAGGTTTTTAAATTCCTAGTTTTACATTGAAACTGCATATTAATGTTTAATCAAATTATGAGGTAATTTTAGCTAATATGTTATTATTTTTATCTGTTATTCTTTATAAAACTATGGTTTAAAAACAATCGTTTAGATGAAACATTGTAAGCTATAATGGTTTTGCATTACGCTTATATGACAGCAAGCTAGGAGCAAGCTAATAGCAAGCAAGCTTTCATTGTGACAATTGCGGGCACATGATAAACTAGTGATTCACAATCAGACAAGACCCTATATCCTAGTAATGTATGTTTGTATTACTTTTATTGGTTCTTTTCCAATAACTCTTTAAAATCTTATATTTTGTATTTTTCTTGGTAACATTTCTGTTTTATAGCAAGTTTTTAAAAATTTTCACAAAACTTACTTACCATCACTGTACCAGAGTCTCTAGCATCTTCTGTAATATCTACCCAGTAGTACCGTGCATTGCCATACTCTTGGCCAAGATGACAGTTTTTTCTTGCATCAGCTTCAAATCATTAATAGTTTATTACAGCATCATACAATATCATCTTATTGTACTACCATGGTGTTAAACTACCAGGAATAACAAAATTAGGTGGCTGAAAGCTTTTCCTATACAGTGATTAGAGGAAATCCGCAGACTCAGGCTAGGTATGATTTCCTTCACTCTCTATTTATCTGTTGTTTAAAGTATACATGTCTGATCTCACTAAAAACTTTCACATGCATATTTCTTTTATGCAAGATACAATATCACTATAAAAAAATTTAATATTTGCAGTGAAAAAAATTCTTAAGATTACATAAATCAAAATTTTATTTTACCTTAAAAACTAAAAGTTAAATATCAATAAATCTATAAATATCCAAAAAATATTTATAAGTGAAGTCCATACCGACACAGACCGAATCATTCAGCATCACATTTTGACAGCCTTGAAAGCAAACCTCATCTTGTAAGCAATTGTACATCTTTCTACCACAGTTGTCAGCCTAGAAATGTAAATAAAGGGCTAATGGTTCAGCTGTAACATTGAAGCCAGTGCTGTGTTTTAGTGAAGTAGAACTTTCTTAGTAAGTTTGAACATTAATTTGAAAGCAAAAATACTTGTAAGGTTAAAAAAATAAAGCTGTGGAAAGTATAATTGATTTGAACCTATGTTAGAAAACAAGCACAAATCAGAATCAATGAAACAGTCTTAGACTTATTGTGTATATACTAGGTTCTTTCTCAATACTTAGAGTTTAAAATGAAAACAGCCATAACTTGATACAAAATATTTGGAACTCTTCGGTCTTTTGATGTTTATCAAAAATTTACATTAACTTTCAAATCATACAATGAGTCAATGCAAAAGTTGTGAATAGCAGTTTTAACTAGACAAAGACTTTGTAAAATTATCAACTCTGTCTAAGATTTGTATAGGTGACTATTTTTAGATGTGATTGTAATCAATTTTATTAATAATTTCTTACATCTCCCTTCTGGATAAGTTTGAAATAGCTGCCAGTCGGGATACCAACACCTCTCTCAACCTGATCAACATCAGTTGAAGACAGCTCATAGCAAGTACCTATCAAAAGTACACTCTAATGAGATGAGCTGTGAAGTAACTATCAGATGTATTCATAAAGCTACATACAACTTTTTTTGCGTTGGTAACTTCATGAGTTCATATACCAAAAAGGCTTTTATTGTTAGTTGAGACATAAATAGGTTCTAGATTACAATCATATTAACAAGGCATTTTGAAACATTTATTGGGTATAAAAAACATTCTTTAAAAAGTACGCACTCAATTTCGAAAAAAATAGTTTTTTGATGGTAATAAATCTCAAGAAAGCCATTTCTTTGTATAAAAACTAATACAATATTTTTTATCAGAACAGAAATGATGGGAGTATAACAAAATCTTTAAAAGCAGTTTAAAATCTAAGCAAAATTCTTTACACTAAAACTGTTAATAAATCTCAAAGTTAGAAGAAAAGTTCTGCTTATTTATATTGATTTAGCAAACTAACATTAACACTAACTACCCACAAATAACAATGTTTCGTGAAGTTTATTCCCAGATCTTCAAAACCTGTTTGACTAATTGTGTTCAGCAAGCAATTAAAACTTAAGTTGTTACTACAGCATGTTGTTGACTACCTCAATGTATTCAACATTCCTTCAGTATCTCTGAAGACAGAGACACAGCTACCCAAGTCTTGACAACCAAGTAGACACTCTATGTCTGTTCTTGCACTCCGCATTTTAGTTATTGAAGGATTTGAAGGGGATAAGGTCACACCTTCCTCAATTTCACCTTTTCGACATCCTTCAGCAAGATCTTGCAAACGAGAGCACACATTACTGACAGAACATTACAATGAGTTGAATAGCAGTGACCTATTACACCGATGACTGCATTGAGTCACTATTTGCTAGAGAAGGTGAACGCGCAAGCATAAGTTTCCTTTTCATTATTTTGTTCAACTTTATGCACCAAAGGTTTCTGTGGGCTATTGCGTGGAGGCTGTGTTTTATAGTAGTTTAACAGTAATTTGAATGGTGGTGAGTTTATTGTTTTTCAGTTTCCTAAATTAGACTATCCTGTTTAGCCTGTTATTTTAGGATGATGCACATGAAGCTAATTCAGAAGTTTTAAACACATTATAATCATTTTAATTTACTTTGTAATTTCTTTATCAAAATCTGTGAGACTTTTAAAAAAGGGGAACACCTTTAAGTTGGAAGATTAAATGCGGCTTTTTATAAACTTGTGGCATAATTTATGTCGCTATTTTGTGTCAGCCGTTTTCATTTCATAGCTTATCCTTTCTGAAGTTCCAGAATTAAAGCTTGGATGTTTCAGATTTTGAATAAGCTGTAGTCAAAGAAATATTCAATAGTAGAGTTTGTTGTTAATTTGCAACTCTCCACGTTTTTAGCAGTTTTATGACAGCTGTGGTCGTCATTTATGTGTTAAGACATAAAAGTATTTACTAGAATAGCTAGTGGATACGTCATACCTGGTAGTGCAGTACAGTCATGTAGCATTGAGTGCGCTAGTTGGACATACTGTAAGCCACAAAAGCTCCAACAAACCCTTTCAGTACGTATCAGTGTTAGTTGGTTTGCTAAGCTTGACATGCGCGAATTTCAGAGGAAGACTTTTAAAGTATTTGGATCAAGGATCCCTTGTTGCATTCACAGCTAATAATGAAATCACTTATTAAGGAAAGCTACAGCTGCTACAAAGATGCACAATGATTCACGCTCGCCTTTTTTGTAACCAGGTCATAAAGAACATTGCTATGGCATTGGGCTATAATATTTATAAATATATAAATGGAATTTGAGAATTGCATTGAGATTTATGTAATACTTTTTTAATATAATGGCGACAGAGACCTTAAAAATGATTATTAAAAAGAATTGTCTTATTTTACAAACTTTCACAAGATGTAAACTCAAAAAAATCAAGGAGTTATTGAACCAAGATGTGGAAGAATTAACAATTTAAGATCTAGTTACACTGTAAGAAGAAAGAGCTAAAGAAGAAAATATTACTGACATTGAACAAAGAAATGAACTACACAGTGTTCGCTGCTAAAGATGTCAACAGGTTTCACTTTCAGACTGTCAGACAATGAATAGAAGGTTGTCATAACATGTGTCATGCAAAATGACTTTGCCTAATATGAAGCGATCTGTATGAAACCGTTGCTCCGTACGCTCAAATGTTTGTTATCGAGTTGGTGGCTTAATTTTACTGATGTCATGCTTTTAATTAAACACGACATGTGCCTGTCAACAAAATGCATTACACGGTTTCATCAATAATGCTTAATAACAATTTGATGCGTGTTGGTTGCTAAGGAACATTCCAGGTTTCTTCCCGGCAAGCCTCCTACGATGCTGTGAATGGATTGATTTTATTTTGAGCAAGCTATTTGATGCGCCAACTGGGAATCAAAACGCTGTGTCTTGCTTTAAATAAAACATGCATTGATGGTTCAGAGCAGTCATGTTATTTATTCATAACCATTTTACAGGTTTCTTTTATGAAATGCCATAATACCTAATGCCTGTCTAAACGTTGAGAATATTTGCTAAAAAACCTTTCCAAAACAGCGCATTAAACGCAAATCAAAGCTAAAGTTTCATACTTAGTTTTACATCTTTAAAATAAAATGCAGTATTGTTCCTGAATAGATGTGAGTTTGCTTAATAATTAAGAGAGCACATAAGACAGGCTAATAGACATTTAGAATTGGTTGGCTAGTCTGATAATTAAGTACATTATTCATTTGTTGATCATGGAATTGTCCTGAAAAGTTGCTACGATTTTTTTCTAATGTTATGATATGCACTCTATCAAAAGCTAAAAATAAATTAATTGCACAGAAACTGGTTGTTTTGCAGAAAAGCTATTATTAAAGTAGAAGGCAGCTATAAACTTCCAGTTATTAAAGATTGTAAAGTGATAAAAAAGTTTTGCTAATAATACAAAGGAATAACAGTATATATTAAACGATATACCAAAACTTTGATAAAATAGCAGTAACAATAGCAAAAAAAATGTGAAGTAATAATAGTTACACTGTAGAACATCTCCATAAAGTAGAAATTTTAAATGAAAACAATCGAAGTTTTAGGCTTGCAAGTTCAACTCTTACAGTTTGATGATATGGAGGTTATATATTAACAAAAAATATGGGCAATGGTTTTATAAATTATCTTAGAAAATCAAAAGCTGTTTATGCAAGTTAACTGCAAAATTCTTGTTGCAAAAAAAGAAATTAGAGTTTGCGTATACTTTTAGAACCTGCAGATACGTTAGCAGAGTAGTATAAAAAATATAGAAAATTATTTTTCCGAACCATTGTTGTGTTTTGCCTTTATTGTTACATGTGAAATGGCACTGAAAAGTAGCTAAAGGGTTCTCTTTACAATTTTTGTTGAATGTTAATTGAAATTTAAGCAATTGAAAATAAGATTTTCTAGTTAGGAACATGTATATGATCAACGCCTGGTCAAAAGGAGAAAAACTTCACTTCACAAAAATTGGTTAACTGGCAATAGAGTGAATTATGGGGCAAAAGGAGCCAGCGGCAAAGTTTTCAATACATCGAACTCAGCCCAGAAATATTCTAATGACACAAATGACAAACTTGTGTTTAACAGTTACAGTAAAAAGAGCTTTGAGCCCATGAAAGCACTCTCATAAACAACCAGAGAGACTAGATTGAGATGTATCTGATATGCTAAAAAGATAAAATGGAAAATCAACAACCGCTTTCCTCAACAACGGTCAAAGCCATCTAGGATTGAACATTTTTATAGTTTATGCTTCTGGCTCTCTGAAGAACATGGTTTGAATGAGTGGACAAGCAATCAAAAGAAATATTCTCAGCCAGTCATTGATTTTCTCCAAAGACATATACATACACATCTGCTTAACTCTTGACAACCAATTAGACACTCTCTGTCAGTTTGCGCCTATTGCATTTTAGTTATTGAATAATTCAAAATGAGATTCATATTTGATTTACAATTCTAATTTCCCATAGCCACGTGGAAGATATTCAAAACAAGAGATCACACTGCCGTCAGATTACAGATACAAGTTAAATGTTTGAAAGATTTATAGCGGCTTTCTTCTACTTCATGCATGAAAGGTTTATCGGTATATGGGATTAATTGCTTGAGTTATCTATAAAAGTTTTTATTTGCTTCATTTGACAGTAGCTAACATTCAGATTTAGACAGCTTCTTAAATTGGACTACTGTATAGAGACTGGTATTGCGGGATGATGCTGACGAATGTTTTCAGTATCTGTTTAATACTGAAGTGTTCAGCTTATCAATTTTTCAGTTTGACAATTTTAGGCAACTGTCAATTTTGTTATCTAAAATTAGTCACTGGGTAACAACTAGAATAAATATACAACCACCATGTTTTCTCAAAAGCAATTATAATATTCTCTTTACAAATTAATGTTTTGTTTAGGTCTAAAAAGCAGTACATTAATTCTCAGTTAGAGCAAATCAGATAAAATATATACCTACAGTATGTATGTTACTTAAGGTAGACAGCCAGTAAACATAAAACTAATGCAGCAGTTTCAATTGCATTAAATACCATTTAATTTACTATCACAACTTTTGCTTGCTAAACCTGTGAGATTAATAAGAAGTAGAAATTCTCAGTCATGGAAAAATAACTGCTGTTTTTTTGTAACTTTTGTCATAATATATGTTGAAACTTTGCATCAATCACAATCTTGATATCCTCTTTCCTTTCTGAAGTTACAAAGTTAAAGCTTGGCTATGATCAGTAGTCATTATCAGTCAGGGCGATGGTTAAGAGGACCGGTCATCAACTTACAGCTTACCACATTTTAGCAAGTTCATGACAGCCTTGTCCACAGTTTATGTTTTCCCACGACCAAACGAGCGGAGCGAAGTGTGGGAGTTTCTATGATAAATGCATGTGCACACAACTTACAAAAATTATTTATCAACAATGAGACGAACCCTCGTCAAGAAATTTCATCAACAAATTTAAGCATCGTTTTGTAAAGTTGTTAAAGTATAATAACAATACCAAACACATTTAAACCTATTTAAATATGTTACCAAACCTTTGAAGGGTTACCACAAATCCCTAAAACTAACCCATCTGATCGGATTATACACAAATAGACAGACTACTTTGGACGAAAATTGCCACAAAACGCTTGAAAAGCTTGGTTTAATAAAAGTTAAGACCGGAAATGGAAACGCTAAGCGACAGATAATAAAACGATAAAGTATTGCGCATTTCACGAAAAAATAACGTGCACTTGTCACCGGTCTATAGCATTTTCGAATTGCCAAAGGTTTCGGCAATTAACATAGAAGTACAAAATCGTTTCATTTTTGCCAATTTCAACTTTTTCATTTTCATTTGCCAACACATTTGATTACTTTCGCATTGTAATTGATGTCCAACGCAGAGTAATAAAGCGAATGACGATGATTTTTTTTAACGTTTCTTGTGAGATTATTACAATTATTAATTATAAGTTTGGATGACTACAGAACAATGACTACGTAGTACAGACTTTCTAAAAATCTATATAAATATCACAACTTCGTGATATCGTTAGCTATGCCATTTTGAAATGTAAACAAATTGTGCCTTGGTTTTATATTATTACTATATAAATAATATTGGTTATTCTAATAAAATCAGTGCATTTTACTTCTAATATTAGCCAATATTGCATTTCTCTTTTTGCAGGAGGAGAGATACAAACATATAATATTTTCCTTTCATTATTGCTATTTGTTGTATATAATAACACCCACACCCAGTACATTACAGCTACCATTGCAGTTATTCTATTTGACTGCTAATATTGCATTTCTCAACCATCAGTACCCTCTCTTTTTCCAATATCACTTTGGTCCTGGGCTGTATGACAGTGGAATTTATAGTAATTAAATTACACGCAATTATCATAATAGTGCGTAACTATGTCATACCTGGAACTGCAGTACAGTCATAAAGCATTAAATACAATAGATTGGTGCCCTGCTAACTACAACAGCTTCAACCAACTCTAGCAGTATGTAACAGTGTCAGCTAGTTAGTTAGTTAAAAATACAATTAGTTCGCTACGCTCAAAAGACAGACCTGTAAAAGGAACACTATTATAGCGTATGAACCCATGTTTTATCTATTGATTCAAGGCTAATTATAAAACCCCCTTTTGCTACGCTAAATTTGCAACAGAGATGTACACAGAGTTATCTTTGTAAAAATACTGCAAACACTATTATCTTTTTAAGCCACCAAGGATATCGCTACAGTATCGAAATCAATGGAAACAAATTTATGAGCAGAATTTATAGAAATTGCTTAAAATTCAAAAGTATGGTAAAAATTTGTTTAGAGTTGGAGCCATTTTTTTAAAACAATGTTTACAAAAAGAAAGTCTTTTTTAATCTATGATCCTTTTTAGTTACAGGAAAAAATGAAATCAAGGAGTGATTGAATCAGAGTGTGAAAAAAATAACATTAATTTACTTTTTAAGATGGATACGCGGCAAAACAGAACAAAGTACAGCCGTCGAATATAAAAAGAGCTACACAAAACATTCACCATTGAAGCTGTTGGTAGGTTTTCCTTAACCAAATAAATACAAGCACAATGGGCTGGTATAGACCAAACTATCGAAAGCTTTTCAGGAATTGCATAAATGGTACTAAGATTTTTTATTTTCTTGTAGAAAAATCTATGACGGAAAATAACTGAACCATTCAGATAGCACATAGCAGGTTGTCCTTACAGATTTAATATGAAAATAGTTTGCATAAGGTAAAATAGATCAGATCGAATCTGTTGAATAATATGCTAAAGCGTTTGCTATAGAGTTAGTAGCTTAATTTTATTGACGTCATGCTTTTTAATTATACGTGATAAGCGCCTGCCAACAGAATGAGTAACACAGTTTCATTGATATTGGTTGCTAAGATACTTCCTAGGTTCCTTTTCAGTTTCTAGCTGAGCCTCTAATTATGTTGTAAATAGATTGATTGCTATTTTGAGGGAACTATTTGGCAAACCAATTGGGAATCAAAATGGATTGTGTTTGCTTGAATAAAACACGCGTTTGTGGTTCAGAGCAGTCACTTTAATTATTCATCACAATCAGACACTGTTTTCTTCAACGAAGGTAAATAATATCTCAAGTTGGAAGTATATCTTGAAAAAACCTTTTTAAAACTTTGTTTGCACTCATGGCGATAACTGCAAAGTCCAGCTGTAACCGAACAGCTGTGCTAAACAAAAGCTTGAGTCGCAAAAATGTTTGCATTTATAGAATTAAATAGCTACAGTAGTTATTTTTAATAGTTTTCAGTTTGCGTACTAGTAAATACTACACCAAGTAGAGTCACAAAAACAACAAGGACAAACATTCAAAAGTAGCACTGGCAATATATAATAGATAATTTGCAGTTGTACATAAAAAGGAAGACAAACAGTTAGAATTTTTGCTAGTTACTTTAAGAAGCAATGTTTACACAGCCACAGTAAATCGTCACTGTCTTACTGTTGACATCTGCATTAGCAACACCACAATTCACACCTGTTCTACAAATTTAAACCCCTGGGTTAGTTTAATTACCGGCTAGTTCGCATTTTAAAAACTACCCAACCGTTACTGTATAATGACAATAGTTGTTCAAACCTTTTGAGACAATTTGCAGCGATGTAAGATTTTTCAAATTAATTGTGCTACCTAGATGTTGTATGCAGCATCAGTATATCTTAATAAATAGATCAGAAAGCAATAAGATTCATTGCTCCTTTTTAATGTCAAAATATAAATGCCACCCGTTATGTTACCATTCTAGAAGCATTAGTATTGGCTTAAAGAATATAAAAGTATGCGGTATTCTAAAGCAGGAAATGGCAGCTCCGATATTTACAATAAGCAGGTTAATGGAAAGTTTTTATGTAAGTAAAAAAAAAAAACTTTTTTATATTAAGCCTAAACCAACCATAAAGTGGTGCATGTTTTGCATTTGTAGAATTGCAGAAGTGTGACAGATAGAAAGCTGACATATACCTACTCTGGTGCTGCATAAAATCAATTTTGATGTGCCATGCAAGTGATACTAGTACAACAGATGTTTTCGTTCATAGCAAAAGTAAAATAGAGAGTCCTGCACCTACCAAGAACACTGTCTGTCACAGCTGAAGTAAGTGCCCATAGGCACAAGAACAGTACCTGCCAACTCTTCATTGTTGCAGTGCGTGTTGAACTAAAATGATTTGTGGAATGACTATGGGCATTGTCATAAATCAATAAAGACAATTTTTGTTTCATCCGCGCTAACTTTACAAATTAAGTTGATTATTGATTCACTGCGAGAACCGTTTGAGAGAGGACAAGAAAAAAATGTAAGGCTCATACTTGATACTCCCATGTTCTGTATACAACACTCATTGCTTAGCTGATGCTAGTACATGTACGACTATTAGTATCTTTAGTGATGTGGTTGCATTTATAATGTAATTCAAAGCTAATTTGTTTTAAAGAGAGTATTACTTAAAGCAAGTATTTAAAGATTACACAAGTATTTTAAACACTTTTAAATTTTGTTTCAAGTATTTGTTAAGATTTTAAAATTAAGAAAGTCTGCATGATTGAAATTTAATGACTACAGGCATTTTTTGAAGTTTTAAAATGTTGAAAAATTTGCAAACTAAGTCTTAGTTTAAATTAAAATTTTTATATTATATATTATATTATTCTATAATGTATATATATATATATATATATATATATATATATATATGTATATATATATATATATAACATTCAAAACTATTGAATTCGTGCCTTGGATTGAATAAATGGTACAATTGTTTTATTTTTTATGTAGTAAAATCTACGAGTAAAAAGAATTGAACATTATACATAGTGCATAGTAGATTGTCAAAATATTTTTATAGAAGAAATTTTACCTTATGTAAAAAAGATGAGGTTGAATAAAAGAAATCAAGAAGTTGTTGGACAAAGATTTGGAAAAGTTGACAAGAGAAGTTTTAAATACCTTGGAAAATGAAAGAGCTACAGAAGAAATAAGTAATGTTGCTAAAGAGAAAAAGCTACAAGCACTTTTTATTGAAATTATTAAGATAGAAATTATCAATCAACCAAACACGAGCAGAGCGGTTGGTTGGGAGAGTTATGATACATGCACATGCACACATGATTCTCGATAAATTATCCATTCACGGCTGTCGCAAATCCTTGTAACGAAATCTCATCACCAAATTTGAACATTTTTTGTAAAGTCATTTAAGTATAGTGATGATACAAAACATGTTTAAACCTATTTAAATATGTTACCAAGTCTTTAAAAGGTTACCACAAATTCCTAAAACTAAACCATCTGATCGGATTATACATAAATAGACAGATTAATTTTGTCAAAAATCGCGATAAAAATTTGACAAGCTTCTTCTGATCAAAATTAAGACTGGCCAACGAAACGCCAGTAAGGCCATGGGACAAATAGTAGAAATAATAAGTCGTGCACATTTCACGAGAAAAACGTGCACATTTCACCAGACTATGGCATTGTCTATTTGCCGGAGGTTTCCGTAATTAATGTAGAAGTACAGAAAATAATCGTTTCTTTTTTGCCGATTTCAAAGTAACTGACGTTTTGGGCACTTATAATGAATACTTTGTTATTCCAACTGAAGTCCAGAGCAGTGAAAGTAAAGGAAATGACGTGATATTTTTCCAACAAATCTTATAAGATCATTACGATGTTTATTTATAAGAATAATTATTTGAGTTTATAAGGTTCAGCTATAAGAATAGTCAATCAATTGTACAAGATCAAAATATATAGTGACCGATTTTGAGCAATATGTTACTGTTATTATTTTTTCGAAAGAATTTTGTTAAATAAATTTTCTAAAAATCTAGATAAATATCACAACTTCTTGATATCGGTTGTTATGACTCTTTAAATTGTAAACAATTGTGCATTGGTTTCTATTATTACTGTATTACAATATTAATAATATTGGTTATTCTAATAATACCAGTGCATTTTACTTCCAATATTGCATTTCTCCTATTGCAGGGGCAAGATATAAACTTGTAAACTTTTCCTTTCATTATTGCTGTTTGTTATACATAATAACACCCAGTACATTACAGCTACCATTGCAGTTATCGTACTGCACTGCAGTGCCATTTGACTGCGACTATTGCATTTCTCAACTATCAGTACCGTTTTTTCCCATATTACTTTGGTCGTGGGCTGTATGACCGTGGAATTTCAAGTTATTGTAAGAATTACATGTATCATTTGGTTTTCTTCAAACCAAAACAATATTGCATATTTTTGCAAACCATTTATAGACCAATCTATCAAATGCTTTACTGGAATTGCATAATTGGTACAAAGTTATTTTATTTTTTTATAGAAAACTCTATGACGGAAAATAAATGAACCATTCAGATAGCGCACAGCAGGTTGTCTTTACAGATTTAAGATGGAAATATTTTAAATAATGTAAAACAGATGAAATTGAAACTGCAGAATGATATGCTAAAGTGTTTGTTATTGAGTTAGTAGCTTAATTTTATTGATGTCATGCTTTTTAATTATACATGATATGTGCCTGCCAACAAAATGCATAACGCAGTTTTATTGAAAATGGTTGCTAAGATACTTTTTAGGTTCCTATCCAGCTTTCTAGCTGAGCCTCTCATTATGTTGTGAATAGATTGATTTTTATTTTGAGGGAACTATTTGGGAAACCAATTGGGAATCAAAATGGATTGTGTTTGCTTGAATAAAACATGCGTTCGTGGTTCAGAGCAGTCACTTTATTTATTCATAACAATCAGACACCGTTTTCCCCAACGAAGTTCAATAATATCTCAAGTCGGAAATATCTCTTGAAAAACCTTTTAAAACTTTGTTTGCACTCATGACGATAACTGCGAAGTCAAGCTGTAACCCAATAGCTGTGCTAAACAAAAGTTTGAGTCACCCAAAAATTTTGCTTTTATAGACTTAAATAGTTACAGTAGTTATTTTTAAGTTTAGTTTGCTTACTAGTAAATACCACACCAATTAGAGTCACACAAACAAAAAAGACAAACAGTCAAAGGTAGCACTATCAATAAATAATAGATAATTTGCAGTTGTGCAAAAAAAGGAAGAGAAGCAGTTAGAACTTTAGCTAGTTACACTAACAAGCAATGTTTACACAGCCACAGTAAATCGTTACTGTCTTACTGTTGACATCTGCACTAGCAGCACCACAATTCACACCTGTTCTACAAATTTAAACCCCTGGGTTAGTTTGATTACCGGCTAGTCCACATTTTAAAAACTACCCAACCTTTACTGTTTAATGACAATAGTTATTCAAACCTTTTGAGACAGTTTGCAGCGATGTAAGATTTTTCAAATTAATTGTGCTACCTGGATGTTGTAAGCAGCAGCAGAACATCTTAATAAATAGATCAGAAAGCAATAAGATTCATTGTTCCTTTAAATTTCAAAGATAAATTCCACCTGTTATGTTACCATTCTAGAAGCATTAGTATTGGCTTAAATAATATAAGAGTATGCGGTATTCTAAAGCAGGAAATGGCAGCTCCGATATTTACAATAAGCAGGTTAATGGAAATTTTTTATGTAAGTAAAATTTACCAACTTTTTATATTAAGCCTAAACTTACAAGAAAATGATGCATTTTTTGCATTTGTAGAATTGCAGAAGTGTGACAGATAGAAAGCTGACATATATCTACTCTGGTGCTGCATAAAATCAATTTTGATCTGCCATGCAAGTAATACTAGTAGAACAGATGTTTTCGTTCATACCAAAAGTGAAATAGAGAGTCCTGCACCTACCAAGAACACTGTCTGTCACAGCTGAGGTAAGTGCCTATAGGCACAAGAACAGTACCTGCCAACTCTTCATCGTAGCAGTGCGTGTTGAACTAAAATGATTTATGGAATGACTATGGGCATTGTCATAAATCAATAAAGACAATTTTTGTTTCATTCGCGCTAACTTTACAAATTAAGTTGATTATTGATTCACTGCGAGAACAGTTTGGGAGAGGACAAGAAAAAAATGTTAGGCTCATACTTGACACTCCCTTGTTCTGTATACAACACTCATTGCTTGGCTGATGCTAGTACATGTACGACTATTAGTATCTCTAGTGATGTGGTTGCATTTATAATGTAATTCAAAGCTAGTTTGTTTTAAAAAGAGTATTACTTGAAGCAAGTATTTAAAGATTATACAAGTATCTTAAACAATTTTAAAATTTGTTTCAATTATTTGTTGAGATTTTAAAATTAAGAAAGTATGTATGATTCAAATTTAGTGACTACAAGCTTTTTATGAAGTTTTAAAATGTTGAAAAATTTGTAAACTAATTCTTAGTTTAAATTTTGAAATAGTTCAATGTAGATTTATTTATACAAAGTGCAATAGCAAAAAGTTAATCTCACTTTCAACACTCCCATGTTGTCTGCATACTACTCATTGCATGGCTTATGCCAGTGCTAGTATTTTTATTGCCTCTTCCTTTAACTCAAGTTCTATTCAGCATCGTTACACTTAACATGTGATAATAACACCTACATGTATTTTATATTATACTCATTATTAGATGTTTTAAAATACCAAAGAGTCCTACTAGTTATATGTTCAATATTTAGTATAATTAGAGCTACATTTGTCTGTATTTCTATTAGTTGTCTGAAATTGCAGTTTGATGCTGAAAAAAAGTTGTATAGCAAAAAAATTGAACTCGCGACCTTGAATAATTTGAAATATTTCTTTAATTAAGGAACCATTTGTGAGCTAGTTGTTATTTGCTGCCCTTACTGACCTTTCTGCTTATATTGCCTATTTTTGTGAAAAAGTGAGAAGGTTACAGCAGATCACCCGGACATGGAATAGCAACTCCCAAAGAAAGCTTTTGTGTTTAGGAGTTGTGTCACCTGTGAAATGCTGTGGCAACTATCAGTAAACCTTACCTGGTTTTTTACTTCACATAAACCTTATTTATTAACCCTTTGAACTCTGGTGGCTAGTATTCTAACATTGCATCACGCATGTCTGAATCCCTGATGGATGCCATTCTGACATCCGCATAGCTCTGCTTGCAAATGCTGTTTCTAAGTATCAGTGTGAATTAATTAAATAATCTCATGCATAGGGCTAGTAATGCAATGCCCTATGCAACAGTTCATTAGTCTATTGTGATTGTTTCAATAGGAAAATGAATTTTTTTAAGAAGCATCAACTACGTCTATCATATGTATCTGACAGTGGTATATAGGTGATTACTCAGAGTTTACAGATATGCATAAAACTAAACTAATGTTTATTGTGTATTAATTTAACATAAAATCTAATATGATTATTTTTATACTGTTCTTCAAATAAACCATTTCAGAGTATGCATACAGAGTTCAGAGCACCCAGATAATCGAAATTCACTTTTTTCATTTTTAGTTCCATTGTCTATGATGTGAAATTGATATTGAACTTAAATGAACTAGAAATAAAATGCAATGCTATTACCACTAAGTCTTACCTATAGACTTAATCATAACCTAAAATTTATTCTTCTTTTTGGAGTTGCTCATCCTTTAATTCTTTGAGTGTACTGGTAAAAGTTACAAACAGCTCGTTTTGAATTGCATTGTAAAAAAACTTCTTTAACCCTTTCACTGCCATCCACGTACAATTGTAGCTATCAGCATACTGCCAGCCATTTTACCGAAGATTGCCGATATTGCTTCATGATATGTATAGACTATTTTTTTAGTTTCAAACTTTATCTAGAACATTTTTGTTGCATTTTTTGGTTTTCCAACGCTTTAACGAACATTGCTATGCAAAAGATTAGATGTATCTGTATTTTGTGCAATGATAAAGCTATGAGAAGCTACGATCGCCACAAAGCTAAAACGACCTTGTACAATGTTCATTATCTTACAAGACTATTGCTAGCACCATTATCAAAATAAGTGCTGCTATTTTAATTATTTGTATAATCACAAAAATCTGAATCTGAATTAGCTATGTCATCAACATAAGTAATCTTCTGTTTTCTGACTCGCATGGTACTTAACAAAACTTACATAAAAAATGATCGTTTTCACGTTGGATACTCTGAAACAAAATTTTAAATTTGCTCTTTATTTTAGATTAATTTTATAGAGAAATCTTCGGCAAACACTGTCAATATCATAAAAGTCCTATATACTGTGGGTTATGTTGTCAACGATTAATAAAATTAATTTACTACGCAATTGCTAAAAAGTCTACCTTAGAAAACGCGTAAATGTGTCTATGGCATCAAAAGGGTTAAAGGTCTGATCATCAGTTCATAGTCAGTGGTTTTCCTCAGTGTAACATTAAACAAAGTAGCCCTTCAAAACCCCTTACAAAATACTTTATGCAAAATTAACTAGCTATTAGTTGTGTAATGGTAATACTTCTCTTGGTGCATTATACATATACATGTACATGTTATAGCCTTTGAAGCATTTGCTAACTTGTATATTTTTGTTACGTTGTGAAAAGGCAAGCAAAATTTTGCATTTTTTTTTGCACACATCCATCAAGTGTGCGCAACCATCAAGTGTGCGCAACCATCAAGTGTGCGCACAAACGTGATGATTGCAATTTTAAAATGGCAATCATGAAACTATAGACCGCATTCAAATATGGACAAATAGACAGCAAATAGTAATAAGTTAGACCTCTACTTCTTATACATAAAGACAAAAGTGAGTAATTGTGGCTGAGCTTCTTTCAGGATCACCATTGACTGCCATATGCTAGAGATTGTATATTGCTAACACTCTTTGTTGTAACCTAAACTCTTACCTCCTCAATATCCCCCATCTCCCCCTCCCTGATACCAAGCACTTGCACATGTTTAGTGAATGTTTATTTCTTGCAATTTAGCAACCTTTAGATTAAGAAGTCTTGGTTTAAATTTAATTCTTGGTTTAGAAATAGCTAAATGTAGATGTATTTATATAAATGTCAATGGCAAAATGCTAAGCTCCTTTTCAACAATCCCAATTGTCTGCATAACACTCATCGCATGGCTGATGGCACTACTAGTAACCTGAGATCAAAGAGTTTGAAATTAACTATAGTCCTGTGTGTATCATATGTTGTCTGACTTCATTGTTTCATTTCAGAGTTAAAATTATATTCTTTACAATTGATAACTCACTCAATAATAGCTGATGAACAATTATGGCAAACATCTCACTAATTGTGTGTGGGGTAATATATCTTTTTGAAGCACTCATGTTATAGTTTTTAAAATTATTCTAAATTTTTGACAATTTTGGAATTCAGTAAAAATGCAAGCAAAAGTTCGCTTTCCCAAGGCCTGTTTCCTCATAACCAATTTCATCAGTGAGCCTGATTTTCTCACATGAGCAAGAAATCTTTATGAATTAAGTTGCTACATTATACTTTAATCAAACTTGACCTCCCAATATATTTTTTAGTATGGTACATTTTGTTGCTCACTCGGGCATATCACTGTGGTAGGCATATTACATATTCAAAGCTTTTTTATAATTACATTAAATTTACAAATTAAAGTAGTCACTGGTAGGGCATGAAAGCTCACCGTGAAATACTGCCAGTAATAGTTATTGAAAGTACCTTTTGAAACTAATGGCACAAAATGTCATACATTATTGATTTTAATGTCTTGCATAGCTCATCTTTGCTGTTCATCATTTATCCCCGTGAACCACAGACAATGTTAAAATACTGCATTCCGTTTAAAAATGTCAAATATATGTTACTGAACTCCAATGGCATACACAAATGTGCGTGGAATCCGACAGCAGATTTTATAAACAAAACTCATAATGTAGGTATTGGACATAATATGTCTAACACCTAATGCCTGATAATGTTTAGTGACTTCTGGTTAGTGATCCAACCTAAAGTTAAGGAGTTATCATGTAACTTTTGATTCTTGGGGTGTCCAATCTCGTCTGGTTTTGTCGCCTTATTTTGAGAGTTAAAATTATAATCCATACGATTGATGACTGACTTGATAACAACTGCTAACCAATTATAACAAGTTTCTTCCTAATTGTGTGCTGGTAAGAGGACTCTACTTATTTTGAAGTTATTTTATGTTATAGTGTTTAAATCTGTCCTAAATTTCTGACATATTTGTTATTTTGATAAAAAGGCAAACAGTGATTTGTTTTTGAATGCATGCTCGCTCATGGCCATTTGCATCAATATGCAAGAACTTTTCGCATCAGCAAATAATTTCCATGAGTTTTCAACCAAATGGCTTCATCTGTTTATCCAAAAGGGGTTTTAATAGTAAATGTCCTTTGTCTGTATAGCCCCAAAATATGACTCTCTCAGAATTTGTCAGAACCTGTGCTAAAGATTTTCACACTTGTTATTCGCTCTGTGAAGGTGACTACAGGCTAATTCTTTTACCGACAACTTTCTGGTTTACTATTTTTTTAAGATAAGTACACGCTACTATTTCTATAGGAGAGCTGGTGTCACGCTGGCAATTGAGTAGGCTAAAGTGTCAATTTGTTAGTCTGACTATATGTATATGACGCATTGTCAAGGAGGCCAAGATCTGCTTTCCTGTTTCCCTACTACCGAATTTTTACTCGCATGCTAAACTTATCATGATAGGAAGCTATGATGACCTGCAGGGTAAGTGCTTCATCCACACTTTCAGTCATAATCCACATATTTATTACTTACTTTTTCTGGTTCGAAAAATTATTGTTAATGAGAGTTGTCAGTTTCATTAGCGTGAGTAGTCTGAAAAAGCTATAAATCGGAGTTGTTCACTCCTTTTGTTTGTTCATAGCTTTTCCAGACAACTTTTGTTAAAGGTTGACTTGCAACAAAATTCACATTACAGTTATTTGATATCAAAAGATTCACCATGTCTTACTCTGTTGTATTGTAGATGCCAAATATGTGGGAATGTGATTACAAGCTCTTAAAAGCTAAAAAAAGACAACAGGTAATCACAGCCACACGAGACCGCCATAGTTTGGATTCGTTTTCCAGAATGGCTGAAATGGGACAAAGTGGTTACAGGATGGTTACTGTTTACACATTCATGTAACCTTATTCGTCGAAATATTTTCACAAATATTCTTCACACATTCAATAAAACCATGTCTATTGTTCTTACGTGTTTCTTTTATCATCATTGTAATGCGGTCACTTTTAGCAGTGATATCTTATAACTTATCGTAAAAACTATTTTTTATTTTTAGCCTTCACTTGAAGGAGTACATATCATTGTCTGATAGTCATGACGAACCTGTTGGTCACTTGTATTATTCAAAAATTACTGCAGAAATTATTTGCGAAGCATTGGGTCCCATGATCTGATTACGATTTGCCTATTAGACCAAATTGAAACAAAAATGTAAAGTAACGAGCATCTATGTTTGATACGGGGTCTTCGGTAAAACCGGAAGAGTTTGTCATAAACTATTGCTACGATAAGTTTATATTGAGCTTTTTATTGGCCTTTCAATTCACGTGAGAAAATCACGTGACAAGACAATAACCAAACTGTTATGACTACGTCAGATAAATAAATAGATTCCAATCAACAGCGGCTTTTAGTTTTTGAGCTTTTAAGGGCTGGTTATCACTTTTCTACACATTTGGCACCTACAACACCAAGGAGTAAGACATGGCGTATCTTTTGATGCCAAAAAACTGTAATGTGAATTTTGTTGCAAGTCAACCTTTAAGTATCAGTAATCGGTATCAGAATTGTTAATTATCATTGTGACAGAATATATTTATTGCTGATAGATCTGATGCCTAATCTGAGTATATGTTATAAATTAAAAAGTTTGAAGAAAGTATTAGAATAATTAGCCCCTTCAATGAATTAATCATGACAACCACAACATTGAATTACTCTTGCTAACAACTACCACTTTGTTATCGTTCATGGTTTTTCTCTGGTCAAATGGCTAAGCAACTCACATGTATGGTTTTTCTGTAGCTGATTCTAAAAGGAAAATCTATCAAATTTGTAATATTAGGGTTGCTTGATGTTTGCCCAGACTGACTTGCCATGATCGGTTAGTTAATTGTTACTGACTAAGCTCAAAACTGGTATGGCTAAAGTTATAATGTAACTAGATGAGTCCCGGTGTTGTACAAACATTGAAAACGTATTTGCACAAACAAATTCATTTTGCACATTGACATATACAACATTTACTATTTTCATTGCTAAATAAAATTGTTTATTTATTTATATATTTGAATTTTTTATATTTGCTAACTAGCTAAGTGGTAAAACTCTGCAATGTCTAAACTTAAAACACTATATTAAAACTATGTTTACAACACCTGAAGCACTAGTAATAGCTTGATATCAATACTGTAAGTAATACTTACACATAAAGCTAACTTACATACACGTTATACTTCATTTTACACCATTACGCCTTCACCTTAGAACATGTTAAGTAGATTTTGTTGTTTTAATATATTTTGTATAAGGCACAGTTTTCAGTTTGTGTAAATGATCTTGCAAATGTGTTTTTTACAACTTCCCTCATTGGAAGTGCTCCGCTTAAAGCTTTATCATTTATTCGCTGTCGCAAACTTTGCTGTCCGGGTTCAAATCCTGGTGAAGCCGGTCAAGCTTTATTAAGACTTGTCTCCCCAATGTGTCAAACTAACTATCATTTCAAGATTATTATTTCCCTTTAGTTACCCATCTTTGTACTAGAAAAACTAATTACATGTTTTAAAAGTTAAAACAGAATTAAAACTAAATTAGAACTAAAATTGAAACTAATTAGTTTATAAAACTAAATTCATATTTGGTTGGAATTGAAATCGATTAGAACTAAAAGTATTTGTTTTGGCCATGTCAAAGTTGTCTCAATATTGCACACTTCTAAGCGTGACCAACTCCCCTTACCAAGAGGCATCTCAAACATAGCTAGGTTAACTGAAACTTAGTTTATTTTATCCTAGCCTCTGTTTGATGTCACTGTTTTGTTCCTGAGTTACAATTATTATTTATTCCAGTAGCTAATACTAGCTCTCACAGTAAACCACTACTCAATTATGGTTGTACATGACACGGTTAAACATTGCTAATACTACTTTTGAAACCGCTGCTCTAGAGTCTTTGAAGTCATATTTAACTATCTTTTAAATCTACTGCTCAATAAGCTATGAGAAATGAACAAGATAGTATATTGATACTGATACCTCCGTGCTTCTTACTTGATTATCTTGATGCTTTTTTTTGAGCTGCTTATCCATTGAAAACCTATGCAAACAATTAAATATAATAAAATATGTTTTCGGTAATAAAAAATGTTTGAGGACTAGGGCACTCTCTTGTATATAGCTGACTCTATATATATGACTAGATGTGCTACTAGACGTTGCTTGGGTAATAAAGATGTATTTGGACAGAAAATTGATTTGTATTCAACATATAACAACAATTACCATTTAAACTTTCAAACTACATGTCATGAAAAAAGTGTTTTGTGTAGTTGAAAAAAAAATTAAGGGAGAAAATAAAAACAATTGTAAAGGATTTCAAACTTTGTCAAACAACTGTAACTTTCAAACTTCATACCATAAGTTAAAAGGACCAAGAAAGAAGTAGATGTTTATTTGGATGAAAAAATATGTTTATTTATTGCTGAATGTTGCATGTATGAGATAACTCCAAGTTAACAAATATACAAATAACTAAGCGAATGTTTGTCACTTGCCCAATACCACAATAACTCTACAATAATTATTTTGCAACATTTGCGAGTAAACACCTTCAGGTTCTATATTGGTCTTTATATTAAAGTTGTTTGAATTTTGATATTGCTAATTTGCTATAATTGGCAAATTAGCAATACTAACTTTTATGAGTTGGCTTAGAACTGCTATGGCTAGATTCATAGTGTAACTAGCAACTAGCAATAGCTTTTAGCACCTAAACGAATTCTTGTTTATGCAATATATACATTGTTTACTAGTTTAATTTTGAATGAAAGTATTTATTTAGTTAAGCAATTAATAATTTTTAGATTTGCTAATCAGCAATTGGCAGTCACTGAATGGCAATTGTACTTGCTAATAGTAATTGCAAACTGTAGAAGCTTAGCATTGTGTAAACCTTAAATGCCTGAAATGATAGTACATATTTAGTCTGCCGTACCTTTAAAATCTGTCTTTGTAACCAAATTTATTAACCCCTACACTGTCTCATTTTTCGTGCCTCAGCGCCATCCAATTGAATCATATTGATATCTTGATTGCTCCGACGGAAAGCAATGGCACTCGCACTCCCAATGGCAGAAAAAGTAAAAAAATTGGTTATTGTTGTCGTGGCTGTACCAAGAAGTCAGATTTAGTATACGCTATTCATGGTTCGCTTGGGTAGTGCTTACGATTCTCGTTTTTGGTGCAAAAGGTCCCAGCTTCAAATCTTAGTTTGGCCAAATATTTTTTAATGAATGATCCAGAAGTGTGTGTGTCGATATGTTTTGTTGTTGCTTGGGAGAAACTTTTAAGAAAACAGTATTAGTTTATGCAATTTGTAGCTTGATGGTGTAGAGCACAGTTTTGGTTTTGAATGCGAATGGTGTCATGTTTAAGACCCAGTCAAACCAACAAATTTGTTAAGAATGATTTGCAAGGGCATTTCAATGTGATTATGCTTTGTTGCTGCTTGGGAGGCAATACCAAGAAATAGTTTTTTTTTGCGGAATTTGTAGCTTGACGGTTTAATGGTATTATTCTAGCTGTGAGTACGAAAGGTCACGAGTTTAAATCCTGATGAAACCAAACGCTCGTTATAAGAATAATCTAAAAGTATGTTTCAATATACATTAATTTTTTGTAGTTACTGTGGAAACACAACTAAACAATTTGAGATTGTTTACAATCTTCAGATATCCGATTAATTCAGTCTTGATGGTCTATGTTTGGTGATTAATTTTTATCTTGGGACATGTGACAAACTCAAATCACCTCAGAGGGCCATCAAATTTTTTTGAATTGTACAATGTTTTCTACCTAATATTTTGAATATGTTACTGATAACAATAAGGGCATAGCACTCTACAAATATTTATATCAGGTTATGTGAAATTGTTGTAAATAGGTTAAATAAGAAAAATACCGTTATTGGTTCAATCGAATTATTATTGAAATGTAATATTATTTGACTAAATTTAGTCTAAGTTTTGCTACTGAACAAGTTTATACTTACTCATTTTGGAAACCTGTGCACTCACCGGTGAGGGAATTAAAGTAAGATTGGCCATGACTACATTGGCATTAAAATAAACTTACACAATTTTTTTTAGAGTTTATCAGAATATAACCATATTTTTATTGTGTCATTTGCTACTGTTTTTGATGTACGAGATGATGTGATTGCCAACAGGTTTCAAGATGAAAATTGATAAAAGTTGATCGCGATTAAAACGCTCAAAACTTTCATAGAAATATAACTATTTATGAACAAATTATTGAATACATAAAGTTAAAAATTTAGTAACAATTATCTCTGCTCACATGAGCTCAAAGTTAGACAAATGTGACAGTTTTCAGTGGCAGTAGTTTAACATGTAACCATTTGTGTTTTTATGATGGTAAGGAAGAGTTTTCTGCATTCATTTTTGTACCACTAAAATATTAGTTACTGAACAAGATGCTATTTCCAGACTGGCAGCATCAACAAGTCAATGTGTCAACTATTTTGCAGGTTGTAGCTGGGTAAAAGCATGACTGACTCTCCCTAGCCAACTCTTGCATAATTCCAACAGCTAACCGATATCACATGTTTCGAACCATTCAGGAAACAACAGGGCTCAATGCAGTGTACGAGACGCAGTGCTGGTAATGCGACCTTTAAAGTGAAAGTAAAAACATAATTTTATCATTTTTTTATGATTGTTAATGTATGAAACTAAGTTAATTGAACGAGAAAACCAACTTTTAGCAGATATCTCTACTAGTTTAGCAAGTTCAAAGTTGAAAATATATTGTGGTGCATTTACGTCGGAACACTGCTGAATCCTAATTAAGCAGTTTCCAGTAACCAGTTCATTACTTATTCATTAGCAATTCAACGCATTTTATCTTCTTTTAACCACAGTCAGTTAATTACGATGGGTAGTTGTCTCTTTGCTAGTTGTGAATCTGACACTTTAAGTCGTAGCATAACCTTTTCTATAGAGTTCCTGTCTCTCAGTTGCCAAATTTAGCAAAACTATGACTGTCTAAGGCCAAGCGTGCCGACTTAACTTGTCGTAGACTACCAGCTAGTGCGGTCGCGTGCATTAGGCACTTCTATAAGAGCCAGCTTTATTTGGAGCAATTTGGGACAAATACAAGATCAAGAGGGAGGGGTTCCATTCTTTAATGGTGTTGTACCATACAGCAAGAAAGCATCGTCAAACAGGAAAACCTCAACCGTAAGTAATTTATAAAGAATTTTAAATAAATAATAATAACAATTATAGTTATTTTATAATATAAATTAATAAATATAATAATTAGAAACATTTAATACTGTACATGAGTACAAAGCAATGATTTAATACAACTGGGTGACAATGAGACTCAGGCTGATTTTCACGCGTTTGATTTTAACCTGATTTACTTGAATTAATTTGGCTAACTGAGTAAAAGGTATTCAGGGACTTTAAAGTTTCTGTTTGATCTGGATTGCCAGAAATGCCCTAATTGTTCATAAAATACATGACTAATCATAAAATCATAAAAATGGGTTGTCATTACTACTTTTATATTCATGCTACCATTACTAATACAGGCTTTACAGATCGATTGAAGTGATTAGCCTATACTTACAATTGGGTATAACCATTTAACTATGTGTAGTGTTAGTGTGTGTTGGTGATGGTGGCATATAGCGTTTATGGTGATAGTAGTTGTGGTAGCTGTGGTGACACTGTAGATAATGGTTTAGAAGCAATTCAAGCGTATTAACTTTAGTGGTATATATTTGTAATTTTTTGATAGTATGTATTGCATTGAACCAAGGATCTGGCCAGAAATCTGACTAGAGCAAGTTTTCGCAAAGATCCAAAAGAGTTGCTCCCTTGGATAAATGAAATAAAGAACCATGTGTGGTATTCTGCGGGTCAATGTGAAGGAGATGCTGAGCAATTGGTTGAGATGGTACTTAACATAAGATAGGCTACCACGTCGCTAATATTTATATGAGCTTTCCAGGACACGACAAGTTCATCCACTGCTCTGATGAATCAATTTATCTATGTGTGATGAAAAAACATATTATTTGCACCCAATGTTGGCATGAAAGCTGTATGTTGAATCTAATGATATATTCAGAAATAACAAAACACAGGCAAATGTGTAATATGATATTTTATATATCACTTACAATGCCTTTGGTTTGGGATATAAGAAGATGTAGTCATTTATTGCATAATACTAAACAGAGATTGTACAAATGGTAAATATTCTGCAGCTGGTTGACATTTGAATGAACCGAAACTTTGCAGATTTATAACATATTTAAAAATAACAAAAAATTAATGTGATATGTTTACAGAAAAATGGAAAGAAAGGGTAAATTCCAGGAAATGTAGGGCACAATGTCCTTTGTGATGCGTTAGGGCACGGGAGACTGCTAAGCACATTGCGGCTGTTGAACCATGGTCAACACACTGGTTTTTTAGAAAACTTCCACAGCCTCATATTAAGTTATGCACCAAAGTGAATAGACTTTGATCCCCCAGGAAACTTTCTGAGAATCAAACTAGCAGTGATAGATCACAACACGAATGTGGGAAGAGAAGTTCTGACTGGTAAGCTGTATCTACAATAAAACCATACATGGGTTACTACTCTTCAGCAAGGATACCACCTTCACAGCTTGAACAACATCAAATATGAATTAATGCCAAAGTTTTATTAACACAATTGATAACTGGCATTAAATTTTAAATATTATAAATTATTTGTTAAAGATAGCGATGGAAAACTGACGATGACAATATATTACTCTAAAGAAGCTAAAGGCCTTTGCACAATAAGTGTATATGCTGGAAAGACGTTTGAATTTTGAAGAGAGCACATTTTTGCACCAAGATGTTGGTTAAATTAGTCACTGTCACACAGTCTGCAGAATAATGCATGAACAGACAGTCACCATGCAGTCTTGAGTTACCCTAACACTGTACGACATTATGAAATTAGTATGATAATGGTGTAACACACAAAAAAAATATAAACCAATTTGTTATACTTTTAATTGCTCTACATGTAAATAATAGTTATATTGTGAATAAATATATAAATTGCAGGACAGAGCAGCTCCACTTTCAAAACATCTTACAAAGCCAGATGGTGGAACAGCGATAGAAATGCACAGGTCAAGATTCACACGAAATTTATACCCAATCCTAAGTTTTATATGAGGTATCGTTTTGATAAAATTAAAATAACAGGCTTTTCTAATTATAAATATTATGCTGTTATTTGCATAACTTGATTTAGATTTATGGAACGTAAGCTGTTAAATGTGGTGTTTGTATGTCATGGCGCAAGTCAAAAGATTGAAGTATAATTATTCAACAAACCGCACATTATGATTGTATTATTTTGTTAAGATCCCTGTACAAGACATGAGCATCCGCTAAGTAAAGATGCTGTCAGATTAAGTTAAAATATTTTTGAAAAATATATTTTTCTCAACTCAGAACTGAACTTACATTAACTTTCTTCATCCATAATAAAAAGCTCGACTTCATCTGCTTCAATCTGATCATCATCTTCTGATTCTACATTTTTGAAGCCTGCATAACTCCCATTTGGATCAGGCAACATTTTGTAGAAAAAAACGCATGAAGGAATAACGTTTTGATTTTTTTTCCAAAGCATCCGTGACGAGCAAAAAGTAATTGTTTTAGCAGTGAGTTTTTTAGCCTTCGTATTGTGAATGTAAAAAAAGAACGATAGAAATAAATTATAGTTGAAACCTTTTAGCGATACGTTATAGCAAAGACGATCTTAGATTGTGTTCTATATGTGCACTTGTTTCCGCGGTGTCACAATTGCGGGGACGTGCGGTCTCCATCACATTAGATAATAACGATTCGAGTAAAACGCTACATTTTGCATGATTGGATGATGGATTAAGATTCAGCGTTCCAAGTGGCGAAACCGTTTCGCACACATATTTGCAATGGCGTATTTATCCGAGTTTTGCAAAATATGCAGTTGAAAAAAGTTTCCGTACTCAGTTATATGTGAATGCAAGAGCATTTTTCGTTTTTAAAATATTATTCTGAGTATTTGTCTGTTGTAAGAAATAATTTATGTTTTGCTAAACGTAGAGAATTGCACAAAACAAATAGGGTAAAAGTTGGCCTTGATCAGTAAATTGTGTTTACTTCCCCTTTAAATCAAAGTGTTTTGTTATCAGCGATTGTAAGTGTGGTTGGTTGAGGCTTTCTTGCTGATTTCAAGACAATAGCCAGCTCCTGCGGGTCGCGATTTCATAACTACTGACGTAAAAAATTATCGGCTCAAGAGTAACAGCTGCGTGCAAAGGTAAGATTCAACGATGTATAATTTCTATTTTGATGTATTTAATGCTTGATTTAGGTTGCTAATAAACAGTCTACACAAGGACTATTGGTGATCTAGGAGCTTTCTGCATTATCGAAAAGTTTCCATATTGTTTAAGAAGTAAGATACAAGAATGTTCCTAGGCTTGCAACGTACATTAGGTAATGAGCAACAAGATTTACAGCAACTGGCATCTAAAGAAAATAACCATGGATTGTTGTATATATATTAGAGTATGTAATGCTAAGTAAATTACGCTCTGATTTTGAATGAGACTGAAAATTTTCATATAGTGAAACTGTCAGATATTCATTATTCCTTGTTTGGCTAAAAATGGTTTTATGTGCCAATGCAATCGGTTGTGTAACACGTTTGCGTCACTCATGCATTGCTCGCGCTTTTGGATTCTGTTGTTAATAGTCAATCACACTTTTGCTTGTCTACAAGCTCAATCAAAGTGATAATAATTGTCTTGTTTGTTTAAAATAGTAAAAGATCGTATAAGATAGCATTGACCTTGTCTTGAATGTGAGAGTCTACTAAATAAAAGTTCAGCATGTGTAGCACAACCTTGGAACCAGATATTTGTACTAATTTTACTGATTAAACAGCAGAATGTAGCGTTTTGCCTGTTTACCATATTTAAATAATTTAATTATGTTAGTCTTTTATACCAGTTACACCAATAATAAAACACTACTTACCCGGCTCATTAGGAGATAAAAAGAAGCAGTGGATATCACATGATAGTTTTTACCATGGTTATGCAGCATGTTTGGGTCTGTTCTAACTGGTAGATATCTGGTCGCGCTACTAAATGGTATAATCCTAAGCTGTGTATACAGTTGCTGATAATATGATTTTAGCTTTTGACATATTTCTACACCAATTTGCAGATAAATTTGTGGAAATTACAACACAACTTTGAAGTTTTTTTGTTATCATTATATGCCAGCTTGATATGTGTGGAAAGTTAAAACTGGAATTGATCTGCCTCAATAATCGCTAGAATTCAGCAAACAGTATCATATTGATAGAGTTCAAAGTGAAGCTTGCAGATTTTTTAAAACACAAAAAAATTGATTGGGAGCTGGCATACATCAAGCTTTAGATTGTATGAACAACTCATAAATTTTAGGCTCTTCGTGTAACTCGCATAACCCTATTCTATACTGAAAGGTTGACTTGCAACAAAATCTACATTACAGTTATTTGATATCAAAAGATTCACCATGTCTTACTCTGCTGCGTTGTAGGTGCAAAATATGTGGAATTGTGATTACAAGTTCTTAAAAGCTCACAAACGAACATTTAATCTCAGCCACACGAAACCGTCGTAGTTTAGATTATCTTTCCAAAATGGTTCAAGTGTGATGTAGCTGTGGTAGATGGTTGCTGTTTATACTTTCATGCAACCTTATTCGTCAAATTATTTTCACGAATATACTTCATGCATTCATTAAAACCCAGTCTATTATTCTTACCCGTCTGTTTTATTGTCATATTAATGCTGTCACTTTTAGCACTGATATCTTACAACTTACCGTAAAAATTCATTTAATTTTTAACCTTACCTCGAAGGAGTACATATCATCAATGGATAATTATGACGAGCCTGGTCAAACCTGTGATACACTAAAAGTGCTGCAAAACCTATTTGCGAAGTATTGGGTCCCATGATCAGATTACGACTTGCCGATTAGACCAGGCCAAAACAAAACTGTAAAGTATATTTGCATGAGCATTTATATTTGATACCGGGTCCTCAGTAAAACCCGAAGGGTTTGTCATAAACTAGTGCTACAATAAGTTTATATTGAGCTTTTTATTGGCCTTTCAATTCACTTGAGAACATCACATGACAAGACTTTATCCAAACTGTCACGATTACGTCAGAGAAATTGATTCCAATCTACATCGGTTTTTCATTTTTGAGCCTTTAAGAGGTGGTAATCACTTTTCCAAACATTTGGCACCTACAACACAACAGGGTAAGACATGGTGTATCTTTTGATACCAAATAACTGTAATGTGAATTTTGTTGCAAGTCAACCTTTAAAGCTAGGCGTTGCTAATTGATATGACTGTTGACATTGCTTGTCGCTAAAAGTCATCATTATTGTTGCTGGTTTTTTACAAGTGCTTGGGTAGTTTGGGTATTTTGTCATTTCATATTTTGTACCAGTGTTGCATGGAGCGCTTAGCATGTACCAAAAATCAAACTATCAAACTATCAACGAAATAAACACAACATCATAACATTACTCTGGTGAATGACATGTTGTTTGCGTATTCTTTTTTTCTGCAAAGTGCTCTTGTCTGTAGATATTGCTTCCCTGGATATATACGGGTCAAGGTAGATCTCCAAGAAACTGTGGTTCGATTAGAAGTATTTCGGGTTGGGCTAGATTTTTATCTGAACCTGGCGACATTAACGTGGTTAATGTCGCCAGGTTCTTCTGACCCACATCAGCAGAGCTGGGTCAGAAGTTGATGTTGCTCTCCATGATAATAATTGTAACCATATACAGTAATAACTCGACATATGAGCCTGATGCATCTCAAACCGAGCTTGTATGTTCATTTTTAGTATTACAAATCAATTTGTCTCATATACCATAACAAAGTACTAAATAACGTTTCCACCCCTTTGACCAAATGCCTAAAAACATGATAACAATCATAATTGTTACATTAAAAAGTGTTTTAGATCTCAATGGTTATGGTCATAGATATAGTAAACTCTATATATGCAAATTATCAAAACAAGTGAGGCCTATCCTTAGTATGACACAACTTCATGGTGATGTGTAAAGCGAATCAGCTGATGTATTAACTTCTATTGACTTAGCACTGAATATGCTCAAATTTTCCATAGTTTGTGCATGTGAGAGTGCATATTTTATTGATCTATTCTTAATTGACCGCATTCACCACACTATTAAAATTATCAATATTTTATAGCTTGTGGCAATACTATCACTGCTGAAGTTGAAATATTCAATCTCGGTTTTACAACTTTTCACGAAGCTTTTTTAATCTCAGGTTATCTAAAGTTAGTAAAACCGTTTGCAACTGAATATGTTTGACACGACTGCTCAAAGGCTAAGATAAGTTGTAGTTGAAACTTGTGCAAAGTGAAACTAAGAATAGAATGCAACAATGTTTTCCAAATGGCTCAACAAAGATTGATAGTTGTTTTTTTGTTTACCTACAAATATGATAGGCTATATCTTTAACTACTCGCTAAACAAAAGCACATTGCATGAAACTAAACAATGCAATTTTTGGATAAAATTTATTTTTCCCATAAAATTTAAACACAGCTTGTAAAATTACTATTAGCTGCTCTTTTGACTTGCCTAGTCGTCTTTCCAATTGTTTATTTTAAAAATGGCAAAAAAAGCTTCGTATTTTGAAGGAAAACTTTTTTCTGGCAGCCAAATAATTAATGATATATGTATCTTAGTAATTATAGCAACTACTGTGAGCTAACTTACAATATATGTCTTTGTTCATACAAATAAGTGCTATCTCATTGTTTAATTTTTTGTTGAAGATTGTGGACATCAAACATTTTTTCAGACACTATCAACCTTTTTATTCATGTCTGTCAATGCTACATTTAACCTCAAATTATTGTTATTTAAAAATACAATAATATGTTATAAACCAATATGTTCTTATTAAAAATCACAAACAAAACCGGATAACATAAAATGTGCAAGCAACTAATAGCAAAAATTTTTACATAAAATAAAATTGAACATTATAACTTTTATTTTAGACCCATTACGTTGGAAAAAACTTGAACCAAGAATCCATCGGTCAATCCTATGCTGAAGGCAATTGGTTATTGCTGAGTGTTCTCAATATTTTATATAAAAATAAATATCATTACATTAACTGAATTACCTTACAAATGGGTGATTATGTTTATGCTAGATATCTAACAACAAACTGTTTGTTTTTAATGTCTAATCAAGTAAATTTACTTGCTTAAAGAGACGTCAACTGGCTGCTGATGTCAATAATGGAAATTAAAGATATACATGAGCTCACACTTTTTTTGTACATTATTCGAATAATTCAAGGAAAATATTTTCTTTAAATATCTCAACTATCTGCATTGGGGCAGACTGCCAAACAGTGGGACAAATTGCCAAAGCATCGTTAAACAATAACTAGTAGAAAGCAGCTGGCTACTTTCAACATGTACAAGTCTTCACAAGCGATGATCTATTTATATCTGTTTCACCGGTAAAGTTTATAGAAATTGTTAGCTTTAGGTGAATAAGCTTGTGTTTTACCTAACAGTGCAATACTTAAAAGTAGAAACCTATACATATGAATATAAATGACTATATACAAAATGTCTATAACACTGTAATTATGATGAAACTCACTAAATGAAAATGGGAAATGAAACATTGGGAAACTCCCTATATAAACCAGGTACATGTATATAAGTTTTTATAAACGAAACTGAAGTGTTTCTGATTAATATAACGGTTGGATAATGCCATAGAAACCTTCCATGCGACATTGTTATCTCTAAACCATCAAGGTCGAGCATTAACACTATTTCATAGACAAACAACCAGTTGTATAGATTGCTGACTATCTTCTGATAAACATCTAATATGATAAGCAAACAAGACGGTTGCGGTAGTGGCTATGATGTTCAGAATGACCTAAAAAAACTCACTATTTACTACAGCTTGACGGTTGGTATGTAAATTTGTGTAAAAAATCACTAACATGCAAAACCTGGTGTGTTGATTGTAATATAATTAGATTGATTTTATACCACTGTGATGCACTGTAAAAATCTTGAAAGAATCTAAATTTGTCTCGCCAACAAAGTTATACTATGGCCCCTAATCTGTGTGACACTTAACAGCTTTCTTGACTTTGGAGGTTTCTTCAACTGTTATAGTAGCTCAAGCTCTGTGGAGTTGCTTTATACAACAGTTCATGACAGAAAAAACCACAATTTTTAATTCATAAAGGTTCTACATACAATTTATGTTTACTTAGCAATAAAATATCAAACAATGTCACACAGCATTCAGTTTATTCATGAAAGGTTCAGTATATATTGCCAAACCTTCAAGAGCTAATTTTCAAACAAATCAAAATACCATGTTGCTAATTATGTAGAGAATGTGTTACAAAGTACAAAGTCCAGTTTTCCCTCATCATCTTTCTGGTTACCAATGCAAACAATACTGTTCTATTATATATATTTAGTATTCTATTACAAGAAGTTGCATCTGAAATACTGACTCATTTTACAATTATTCATAGACTGATAGTTTACTACTGCTAAGTTAAATTAAACTCATTTTGCAAACAGATCTACCAAAATACTATCTATTTCTGGTTTTCGAATCCGCGTGGTCTGCCTCTTTTTTTACAAAACTGTTTTAGTTGCTTTTCCATCCATTCCAAAATTGTCTGGCTCGTAAGCTATATTTTTGCAGTTCTTTTGTCAGTATTGATAATCCACAGTTATCATCACAACCTTAGTAATCTACAAAATACTCTTTTTGTTTGTTTCTTTCTCTATAGGAAGCTTTCTCCTATTGACACTTTTATCGAACAGTCATTGAATACTATATTTTCTGCAAGCACCCTTTACCGATTTGACATATACTTTTTTATCGCCTCTCTTTGTTTACTCTTCACTTACCCTCTCGTTATTGTGTCACCACATAACCCTTGACCGTTTTTTTTTCTACGTAATAATTTTCCTTCAGACCCCCTGCCATGCTTTGCTACTTGACATAGCCTGAAACCCTTCAAAACAACACATAAGTTAAAAAATGAAAAAAATAGCATAAATTGCCTAAAAATATTTACAGACTCAGAAACAATTCAGTGTCTAGCGCAAGGTGCGCTAGAGACTGTGAACATGAGACAAAGAAACTTTACTACAAATTTTAATCCTGATTTTTTCTAATGGATGGTTTTTTCTCTCTCTCTCTTTCCCTCCTTCTCTCGCACTAATTTTCTTCTTCTTGTCCTTCTACTTATTCTTCTTGTTCTTTCTATTTCTCCCCCCATCTCTTTCTTCATATCTCTTTCTCTATTCTTATCTGATATCATTAGTGTGCGTACCCATACCACTTTCTGTCTCAAGTTTTAAAAGCAACATTAGCTTCATGAATCAGACTCATCTTTACCAAAATTATTATTGCTTTTTTCACTACTTTTGCTAAACCTGTTGACAAGTTTGGCTTTCCTTTCCATTGGCATATTCCTTATTTTCTGGTATCATAGCTATTAATTAAATTAACTGTCATTCAGCATTTTACCTTTTATCCATTTAAGTTTCCATTATTATATGACTGTCTTTATTGAAATCTCTACTCAGCTAAAAATCATTCAAGTTATTACCCGCTAGGATTTAACTAAGCTTTTTTTTAGTTTCGTATACAGCTCTAATATACTTACACAGTATTTGAATCCTTTTAACTAAACTTTAAGTACATAATTGTTATGTTTTATCTCATTAAATCCAGTTAATTTGGTCTATCCAGCAATATAGGAAATATGTTAACCCACTAACTAATTATGACTTACCACACTTTCTTGAAAAAAGATTTGGCTTCATGAACAGAATTCTAAACACACTTTGATTTACAGGACTTGTAAAAATCAAAACTTATTCATTTATGGATAAAAACATTATATCTTTTTCAACCCTCCGATTGCAGTGTAAACTCCATGTCAAGCTCCAATGAACAATAAACGAAACCATAATCTTATTTGTCTTGCATATAAAAAGGTTCCAGTTTTTCCTTAAATGAAAGTTGGCTAGCTATAGCAAAATAACACATTGTTGAAAATAGGTTCTTTCTTCAATTGTGAAGTTTACTCAGTGACTGGCTTCTATGCAAGATCTGTGATGAGCTATCTGATAAGTTCTATAAGTATTTTCATAGAGTAGCTCGATAACCTTGGTAGATAGGTTGGTCTACAACTATGACTCACTGTGTACCCTCTGGTTACATTAACAATTTATGCTTAGTACAAGCACACATTCACAACTGTCAGTGTGGAACCTGAGGCATATAGACATAGTTTCAGAAATGGTTTCGTACTTCAAGACAGCCATTATAGGGTATCAATTGTCAATAATTATGATCCAGGTTTTGAAGCCTCCATTGTTGCACATATTTAAACTGCTGATTTTCTTCCATATTTCTGAATAAACCTAGTGACAACCAGTAACATTTTTGTAAGTAGCAAATAATAAATGTAATCAACATTAACATATATTACAGTATACTGGAGGTGCGTACATTGTTGCTCCAGAAAATGATATACATGCAAACCCCAAAATCTAGTCTGCTCCAAAACTGCAGGTGTGGTCAGAAGCTTCTCAGATCTTTTCTGTCTGAGTAAGTGACCCAAATATGGTTTAAGTCAAATTACCGCGGTTCACAAGTAAAGATTTTTGTCGGTTTAGTAAAAAACAAAGTGGTTCATTTCAAAAACTGATTATATCGTGAGTGTAAAACTTAAATAGATCACAGTTCAACTATATAATTTAGCCAGAAGTCAAAGGCTGGATTGAATTGATGTTCATTGAATCATTTTGGAGTGACAGGGTATAAACAAGTAGACAACAGACAGTTTGGCAATAAATTTACTTTCAGTAAAATAATGGATATCAGTTCAATGAAGGTTAAATGAGTGCAGCAACAAGTTCGGCATTTCTTATGAGCTTATATCTAGCTTTGTAAGTCTCGTCTTTACACAAACCACACACATGTAAGTTTTTAGATTCCTTGTTGATGGGAATAAAAAATCAGAAGCAGGTCTACATTAAATCCTCAAATGTACAGTTTTTCTTTTTAAATGTTGAAATTTAGTGGCAAATCTGAAACCTCAGCTGCAATATTCCCCCTTTACTAAAGTTTTGAAAACTTGTTTAAAATTCTTTAAGATTATTGTATGTTTGATTTTAGATTAAGAATGGCGAATAAACGGTTAATCGTGGAAAACAATTATTCTCAAACCAAGTTATCAGTGATGTTAAACAATGAGAAAATGGTGAATATTGCTGAACACTTGAGATCTGTAGGTAAGATTTATGTTTCTCTTCAAGAATTACAGCTTTTGCTGTTTAGATTATTTGCCTACAATCCTATTTCATTTCTCATGTTAATATGTTATTATAAATTTTAAATCCTTTGAGAAAAAAAGCTTCTTTAAACTTACAACTTTACAAACTCGCTAAAACAAGCCTATACAAACTTGATATTATTTAACATGTTTGCATAACACTTATTAGTATTTAACCTAACTTGCCACAAACCTCTATGTAGTTTTGTATGAACAGAATTATAATTGGCCATTTTGTTGGATAGTGTTAAAAAACACAATTTTGGATGTATCCAATAAAGAAAAAACATTTCAAATATTTGAAAGCATGTACTTTTTTTGATGCCGTTAAAATTTTATTTTTTTAAACTAGATCATTCTAGCCATGTAAAGTGTTTATTCAAAGAAGTCTAACGGCTTATTGAATTATTAGTGAAAATACAAAAATATTTGATAGCAAATTAATGTAGAAATGAACTTTGTAATCTTTTTTCCAAAATCTGAAAAATCTCTATAAAAAAGTTTGCATTTGCATTTTGTTTTATCTGAGGATATGTTGAATTTTTCTAGCTATTGGCACACATATGCTATTCATAAAAACGAAAGTCTTTTGCATTTTATTGAAGCTAAAATAAACAATTTATTGTAGGTGTTGCACTTTGTTCACTGACTGTCGAATCAAAGAGATCAAACTGAAATTTTATTACTCAAACACCACTCCATAACTACTAACCACATTTGATCACCAAAAACTAAATAAGAAAATAGCAAATTGCTGGTTGGTTCAAGTGAAAATGAATGAAATTTGTAACAAAATGAATCTCCAAATGACATTAGCAATTTTATGACAGCACATCAGGCTTACTACAAAATTTAACACTGATTTTTTTGTAATGGGTGGCTTTGCTCGTCAGTTTTCATTCTTGTTTTTAAAAACTACTGTAAACATTCCAATTGAACCCCACCTCTATCTAAACGCAACATCTATTAGAATGTCACACTTCTTTGATCGCGACTACAAAATAAAGTATCAAAATAAAGGGTTACCCTCATTTTGAACGCCACCCTCTATTTGAACTCTACCCACTATCTGAACTATTATTTGAACGTCAATCTGATAACTTTATATATTTATGGACCCATAATATTATGGGATCAGTAAAAATTGTCCACAAAATCATTTAAATAATAATTTGATTGTATCAATAACAAGTCATTATCTCGTTGTCACGCTTCAAAGTTTTAGAATGTTTTTCATAAAAACTTTGAAAGTAACAATATATGTATGATTGATGACTATTGCAGGCTATGATTAGTTCATTGTTTAATGCAAAACTGATCTGTTGAAAAACATGTATAACAAAGTACATAAGGTTCAGAGGTTATATTTAGCGAGTAAAACTTTTATGAGTTACATTTGTCCTTTGGTGCAAAGGTTTTGTACCATCATCAAATATTGTGGACGTTGATAATATCTAGTTATGCGGCGCAAAAAAGAAATCAAAGTGTAACACATTGTGGAAGATATTGCACGAATATAGATGGTAGGTTCTATTAAAATCGCTATAAGAATGCAGCCATCCGAGCAAGCGATGCAAGTGTTTTTGTTTTAAAAGCGCAAAACTTTGGTTTCTGCATGTGATGTAAGTATGGTACAATGTTGCCATTTGCTCAACAATTTACATTTGTAGCATTTGCTAGATTATTCTCATATAACCTATAAATTTGCAGATATATATCATACTATTTGATACCATTATTGCAGTGATCTAGTCTTACAATGGATCAATGCTAATAACTCCCTTACCATTGGCTGTTAAAAACTAGTTTTGGTTGCAAAGTATAGCAAACAAAATAATGACTGCATTGAACTGCTACGCAACATTGGTAAATGTAGCAGTAAAATAAAAGTATGCCCTGCAACTTGAAAAGTAAGTCGAGATTGAACGCTCAAACAATATACAAAGCATGACATGGGCTACCATATTATTGTAGGCTAATTGCAAGCAATATATATCAACTGGTCGAGTTATTCTTTTGTTTTTAAATGCATATCTATTAAAAGATCTCTGAAAAATTGGAGGTAGCTTAGCAGATTTATTGCATCTAAAAGTTTAATGTTGCTCCACCAAAAAAACGCAAAAATATATCCAACATTGGTTATGCATGTGAGCCGGCTAATTTATTCATCTAAAAATCTAACAACCCATTTGAAAATTACAATGCGAGCCTCCATTTAAACTTCCCCTTAAACTGACTGTCACAATAGAGAAAGGACTGAAAATATTAGCATTTTGGCACTCAAAGGTTTTAAGATATATCATACTCAATAACTTGATACGAGCAGTTTTTTACTCTTGAAATTTAAGGTATGTGCAGTATGACTACACCTTTGTCACTGTGACATATTTTAAAGTGTCTCACCATTTAGTGTGTCAAATTAAAATTGATCACTTTTACCAAAAAGCCCGAGCCTCACAAAGTAGTTAATTTCTGCTGATAATGGTTGATTTCCTATGTGTAGGTTATCATCAACACTGATAGCAACATTGCAATTGACCACTTTACTGCAAGCAGAGAGGTTGTTAATAGGAAATCAGTATGCTAGAAATATATTTTTGTTTAATTATGTTATTAAAACTGTATGAATCGTTTTTTTATCTAACAGGTCACAGCTTGTTAGTTTCAAAAAAACATCTGCCAATTAGCAATTTCAACAACTCAAGAAATAAAACTTTAGCCTTGATTTATAAGCAGTCAGTAGTTTTAAGATGTTATGAGTAATATTCATTCATCTGATAAATGTAATGGGTTTGCTAAAATGGTCCTATAAAGTTTTAAAATAATCCTACCAGACTTCAGATTGAGCAATATTATATGTATTTAAACAATGCAGACAACTGAATTTCCAACTAACAGCAATAATATCATAAGAGTCATATTTGCTATTAGTTTTATAGTTAAAGTTTTAGATAAACTAACCAAAATAAGTGAGCTGATGAACAAGGTATAGAGATGTATAAAATACTCACGTTCCAAAAACAACAGCATGCTTCAAAGAAGCTATAGATGTTATTTTTTACCAATACTTGATCAGTTTTAGATAAACTAACGCACAGTGATGAAGAGATGTTGACTTTGGTTGGGAAGTTATGTAAAAAGTTCAACTTCATAGAAGCAATGGCATGTTTTAAAGAAGCTATAGATGCTTTGTTCGTAAATAAAACTATTCACTGTGAAATTATATTGACGGTATGAATATTGAAATCCTTCAAACATGATTGACACATTAATTTAGTTTTGTGGATGATTGTTAAATATGTTAGTTGAATATACACACATCGCTAGTCAAGTGCGATAAATCTGGTTTATGGTCACAGCTTGTTAAATTTGAACCATCAATTACTTGGGAAATATTTATGGAAATCTTACACTAATATTATTAGCATGTTTATAAAATTAAATCAATTATTCTTAACCTAACTTATATTATGTTTATCACTGAAATGGTAAAGTATTAGAAAATCATTACTTTTTAGGTTTTCATTGCCATCATACGCTGGTTATAAAAACTGCATGACTAAAAGAGTCGCCATTGCGCATGAGATAATGTTTCAAATTATATAGTCTGACATACTCTGGCTATTTTGATCTAAACCACTGTAATTTAATACGCAATATGTAAGTCATATGAGGAGCTTATAAAGTGGAACAAAATAGAAAAGCAATTGAGGGACGTGTAGCTATTTTTCTTGATGTTCATTTAGTGTAATGTCAAATAAGAAAGATAATACCATTCATGTTAGCAACCGATATTCATGCTAGCAGATGACTTTTAGACAGAGTTGATCTCCTTTTCCGGAAATACTTATAAAAAGAACATTATTTTAGGATGGTTTTGGCCAGCCGTTAACTAACCTCTTCAGTTGCCACTTTAAATGCAGCAAGTTGATAGTCGGCAATATCACTAGCAATCCTGATGACTCCTAACACAATATTTGTGCTTTTCTTAAATCTGCACAGTAAGGACTGGTTTTTAATCCCCAGTCTAGTGAGTTTTTTTTGTTCAAGTTGGTGAGCACAAATCCGTCGGCTACATCAAGCTGGATTAGAAAAGCGTAGCCCTACCCATACTAAAATGTACACTGTAGTTCCACCGCGATATCCAACTTCCAAACTTACACAATTTAGTTTTTTTCTGAACAACGCAAATGACGCAAAGCCAGGATGAACCTGGCAGAAAGTGTTGCCTGTATATATATATATATATATATATATATATATATATATATATATATATATATATATAGAACTATATTTCCCAACTAGGAGGCTTCTATCAATATATAATCCATGTTAGGAGGCTCTGAAAAATTAGGAGGCGTCCAGGGAGCCTCCTAATTCTAGCAGTGTTTATAGTGCTTAACAACCCTATAGAAGTATTTTAAACATGATTCCCATAATCGCCTTATATATCTATATTCATATATATGGAAAAGAGGAGACAACTCCAACAAAAATGTGTAATTTTCTATCAATAAATTATAAACCCTAGGAGGCTCTTATATATGGAACTAGGAGGCATATATCAATTTTAAAACATTCTTACTTTTAACTGTTTTGGTATCGTTTCAGTTAATAGCACAATCTATTTAAAAACATATTGCAATAAGTTTATGACTAAGCATCAGCAAATACAAAGAATTAGCAGCTATGTCGAATACAGTCAGTTTTGCTAATATTCATGATAGCTTTATTAGATTTGAAAAATAAAGTTGTATATTAACAAACTACAATACATTACAATTTATTTGCTGACCCTCTTTATAGTTTTCAAGACTGCCATTTAAGCACTCCCTTTTTTTGCAAGGTTTCTCATTGATCTGCTCTTTTTTGTGAAAATTCACAATAATTGCACATTATGGTTTCAATTGATGTTTAAGCATGGCTGTAGTAAAAGTTTAAATAAGTCTATAATCAGTACAATTCATATTTCCGATGCCGTTGCATCCAGCCACAAAATAAATATTTTTTTGAAACTTTGCATCCAAACGCAATACCTGAGAGATGGTTTTTTAGTCGAAGAATTGATTTTTTAAATTTATTGAAGTAAAGTGGCAAAATTATAACCACAGTATATAACAGCTAAAGAGATGTGGCTGTTATAATGTTGCTGTGGCTGTTAGGACTATTAGTTCTTCACCCATGTAGTCTACTAGAGCTTCGTAGCAGCAGAATGACTACATGTAAGGGAGCAAGTCACATTCGGTAAGTTGTTCATGTTATTTTAGTCAATTTACAGTTTATTTACTTGAAACATACAGTTGTAGAAAAACAGTATAAATTTTATTTAATATTGAAATAGGACTAGCGTGAAAAAAGTATGTTTCAATTATTATAATTTTTAAGGAATGTAGCACAGAACACGTTTGATATATTTTTTACATCCGTTTATGTCATCCAACTGCTGATACTGTTCTGCATAGAAAAGTCAAGAAAGGTCAGCATTATAATACCAAAAAGGAAAAAATCAAAACTTTTTGTAAAGTCCTAATTTTTGACTTTATTATTGTTACACGAATGTTCAGTTTTGTAACATCAACACAGACACGCTAGCTGACAATTAATCGTTATTTTAGTGAATCAGTTAATTCTCTAACTTTAATCTATTTTCAGTTATTATTATTATAATTTTTGATGTTTTTTATAATGATAAGTAACGTTATTAATGTGGTGCTACCAACAGTCAAAACTGTTATTAGAATAATATGATCATAAAGTAATGGTATTATTGTTATCATGAAGAGTGAGAGTTTGCGTATTTCAGTTATGATTTTGTAAGTAATAGTAGTACATGCATAGGCATAAGCAAGTAACTGGGTATATGCAGCCTTTGAATTTTGAAACTTTTAGTATTTAGTTTGAATCTTGTGTAGTAATTGTGTAGTAATTAAGAGCTTAGCTGTTTTATAGAGCTTCAGTAGTAGGAGGCAGATATTCAAGTCTGCCAAAAAAACCTAACCAGTGAACTAAAATGTGTATTTTGCATTCATTTTAGTTTGTATATCTGTTTATGCTACTTGAATTATCTTTTCATTTTTGTAGAAACTTGGTAAGCATTATTGCTAAGATGGCATATTTATCAGATGGCAGAGAGTATTAGACAAAGTTGGATGTTCTTTTCTAGAAAAGGTATGTTGCTAATTACACGTTGGTTTGCATAAAAAATATGTCAAAATAATCAAGGTTTCATCTACCGAAATTTACAATATTTTTTAACATATACATAATTATAGATTACAAACTATAAAACATTATATCAGTAAGGTTGTATTTTGAAATGTAGTAAAGTTTGACGTTTTGGCAAAGTCACTATGATAAGCAAAACTTTAAATTCACCAACACAAAATATACTGTACAAAGTTTTACTGTAACTAGCAAATGTATACCTGACGTAAGAATGTAACAGCATGCCCAAAAGTAGTTTTTCTTTGTATAGTTGCAAATAATCAATGACGCTTTAGTTATAGATAACTGCTGGATGAGAAGCATTGATGGCCCACACCAAAGACTGATTTGCAGACATCAAATTAAAGGTATGCGATATTGCAATAAGTTGCTGTAAAATAGCACATTATACATGCGAGCCAAAAATTAGTGTAATAATTTGATATAGCCATAGCTTCAGAAAGAAAAGTTGTTAATTTTTACAGGCATTGTATTATTTAAACGCTTACATAAACCATTATGCCACTTTTGTGTTCTATTCATCTATTATTGGCAGATTACATAATATAAATAGCGCAAACCAATCAAAGGAATGTAGCATAGCAAAGAGATTTAGTATTGCTCTTCTTAGTCTTTATGAGTCATGGTTGCAATTGCTGAGCAATTGCATAATTATATAAAATGAATAGTTTTCCATGGTTACTCATTACCACTTTTAGTTACTCAGTCAACACTGAGAGTAATTATCAGATTTGAGATATCATGTTTAGAGGCAGGAGATTGACAAATATTTTGTTGGTTTTTACTCTTACCCTACCGTATGCGAATTTATGCTAAATCTATCAGCAACTGCCGTATGCACATTTTTGCGAATTTTCCAACAATTGCGTGGTCACCTAATTTTATTATCCATTAAAAACATAACGGATGATTTTAAAACTTTGATGGTATTGTCAGTGTGGTTCGAATGTTTCTCTAATAGATTAGTCTAAGATAACCAAGCAGTTTCAAATTTTTTTTTGAGAATTTCCAAAATAAAAATGGACATTTTTTGTGTAAGTTTTGTTAAGTATCGCGCAAGTCAGAAAACATATAATTACTTACATGTATGTTGATGACACTATAATCAATTCAAATTCAGATTTTTGTGATTACACAGATAATTAAATTAGCAACAGTGACTCTGATGATAGTGAAAATAATAGTTTTTTAAGTGTAAGGGACATTGTAGAGCATCGTTTTAGCTTTGTAGCGATTGTAGCTTCACATAGCTTTAGTAATGCACAAAGTGAAGGTACATTGATTTTTGCATAGCACTATATGTTAACATTTTAGCAAAATAAAATATATTACAAAAAGTTTATAGGTAAACTTTGAAGTTGAAACAAAATAGTATACATGCTTCATGTACATATCATGAAGCTAAATTGGCAATTTTCGGTGAAATGGCTGGCGGTAGGCCGGTAGCTTAGTTTGTACATGGGTGGCAGTAAAAGGGTAAAGCTATAAAAGAATTAGAGATACAAGTGTATGTATTTCCTTTTGAATGATTTAGTGAACTTTGATGATTCAAGAAAATGAGTTTGGCGAATGATATATATATATAAGATGCTGCTGAAGTTGCGCAATTCAACTCATGGCTTTTAATTATTACCTCAAAATGTTGAAAACACGCGATAGGAAGGGCCAGAACACTACTAAAACTCATAGTTACTCAAACCTGAAATACCGTAGGTTTTATACAAATTGCTGTACAATAACAAAACTGCAAAACTATTGGTTAAAATATAAATAACAATATATATTATTATTTTTGGCCTTCGGTATCGGGCAGCATGTATGCAGTTTGTTTGCTGATGTTAACAAAAGTTTTACTAATAAGCTACATAATTTGCTCAATTATTTGTGTCAACTTTAAAATTTAAAACAAATGTAGTGTTAGCACTTTTAGAATATACTACAAACAACGCAGAGGAACTTTTTGTGGCATATGACTTGAATTTAAAAGTTCTCTGAAAATGCAACTTGTATTTGCCCATTTTAATACTTTAAAATGTCAAAGGGAGCTCATAATGAAAGCAACGTTAATATAATTTCAAGATGCTCAAAGCGGTACGGATGTTATGTTGACAAACATTAAAAGGTCACTCTGTACTATGGCTAGTAAGTATTTACATGTATTTAGATTTTGCATTGATGTTTTCAATTAGGTAGTGTAGGAAATCTATTTACATTAGCTAAATTACCAGCATGTGCAATACCCAGCTTTGTTTCCTATCCATCCCAAACATTTTGCCAATGCTTATAATAATTCATTGCTCTTTTCAAATCTCATTTCTGAACCAAAGGTAGTTTTAGCAGTATAAGAACATATACTTCTCTTCCTATGGGTCTACTCACTTTTCTGTAGCAGCAAAGGCCATTGTTTTTAAAAGGTCTGTAAGAATTGTATTACTTATTTTGACTTCCATTGGTGCTCGTAGCAAATATAATTTCAGTACAATTTGCATCAATAAAGTTATTATTACTTGTTTGTAAAGTATTTGGAGCAAAACAATATTTTATGTGCACAGCAAAAATTTTTGCTGCAAGCTTACCAAAACAAAATAAAACGTTTATTTTTATGTTACATTTTAATTAAACATCATGTTCTATTCAGTTATTGCTGTCAGTACTATGCAGTTATTGCTGTCAATGTTCTTTGTGCATTCTTGGCACACTTTTATGTTAAACTTCCAATGCATTAAACACTTTAGAAATAAAGTGTCCAAACAAGGATGCATAACATGAGATTTGTCACTGGCTTGTTTTGACCTATATCTAGCACTCTTTAGCCAAAGGTGTCTAGCTTTACTAAAATATTTGGTAGTGAAATTGTACATAAATTCATTGCCTGCATACACATCAATCATGATGCCTATGCTCTTATTATGTGTGTTCTACTATTGCCTGCTTAGCTAATTCACTTTCTACTTCTCAATAGCCTCAGCCTCCGAATGAAAGCTATTGTTGTTATTCCTATTCTTTGTAACTTTATAATGAAGGAGGTTGTGGTTGGGCAGCTCATTTGCTTTTCACTCTATTAGAAATATTGCAGCACAAGTATAACTGCAGTAATAAAATCTTCACAGAATTGCATAATGTGGTCTTATTCTCCAAGGTCTTCTCACTAGCAGAAATGACCTATGTACATATGCAATTGTGGTTTGTGATTAAAGTGACTCATTCTCCTAATGTGGCATGGCTTGCTATCTTCTTGCATGCTAGTCAATTGATTAAATAGATTGTAAGAAACAAGCCAACCTCTCATTCCTACACAACCTAAAGACTTATCACATAAGTTCAACCTTCTAGCGAGATTGTAGCCGCTAAACATTTTGCTTTTTTCACGCGTCTAGCCATTTAGGGTTTTGCAGCAGCAGAAGAACAGACTAAGCATGTCACAATTGGTATATTTGTTTGTCACAATTGTTTTATATTACTTTTGCCAATTTTGTCATTGAATTAATTGTACCATATTATGGTGAAAAGGCATCATGAAAAAGTATTTTACTTCGCCTCAATACCAATGCAAATGGTTAGACCGGTAGTGGCCATTTTTGACCTTTAGGGCGAGCCACTTTAAATACTATATCTAAGCAACTTACTCATGTCATCAAATTGCGACGGCAAACAACAACGCATAGGTTTTCGCAGCTAATTTGGATTTGGATTTTACTGCCTTAATTGCAAGATCGTAATATTGTCAAGTTAAAAAGGTCAAGAAACCCCAACTTTATAATGCTAAAAGAATGAAATTATTACTAATTTTCATAAAATGATAATCTTGTAATTATACACAAGGGTAGCTTTGTGAGATTAACCGACACACATTAAAATAGTTATGGTAACATATAGCACAGTAGCCAGCAATTGATGAATATCTGTGACTCTGTCGATGCTCCTAACTTTTGTAACTTTTTAAAAAGCATTAAAATATATATGGATGCTTTTTATTCTGATTAGTAGTGTTAGCTGATTGATAGCACCAAACAGGCAGAATTATTAGTAGCCTATACTATACTACTATAATATAAAACGCTGTATCTTGATATTTGTAAATTGTTGAGCACAAGCACAAACGCGTTTTGGTCAAGCCTGGCATCAGTATTAGCAGTATTTTAGTTGTTTTTTTATTTATTATGGTGAGATATCCAACAATCTTTACTGAATTTTTTTTTCGTGAAACTTTAAAATCAAAGGAGTTATTTCACTTAGGGCATTTTGTTTGCTTAAATTGACAATTTACTAAGCTGGCACTAGGCAATCAAAACGCCCTATCACTGCAGATAGGGCCTTTTGATTGCTTAATTGGACTGGTTTGTCATTGTTAGTTTGCCACAAGACCATTTGCCATGACTGGATTATCAAAGGGTTACAAGTTTAAATTCTGATATTAACCCGCAATTAGTCAACAAAATGATATATGTTGCAATTCCTATTACTCATCCAGTCAACACATGGATTAAAACCCTGTAATAGCCATATTTAGCTCAAAAGTTAAGAGATGATCAAAGATCTAGGTATCCTTCAAACCTGATGTTATGAAATGAAAGGAATAAGTAAAATAGTAGTTTAAAATAGATCAAACGCTTTTATTGAAAATAATTTAAAGCAAACAACTGAGTGCAATAATGTCAGTATTTTAAAAAAGCAAAACCTTCCAATGGACATGTAATTAAAACAAATTTTTCATCAAATCTCTGAGTCGGATCTTTAAATCGAGACTTTTGTCACTTAGATATCGTCTTGTCATAATAAATATATTATGATAAAAAATATAGCAATAAGATTGAGCACTTAGAAGTGCACTAGCTTGTATGAGCAGCCTTGAAACAACCAAATATATATGCTTCAGTTTCGCTTCCCTTTGTTTATATACTCTTTGATTACATAATGCTGCTCATAATGTCCAACTTTGTGTATGTTCAGGCCAATCAAAACGCTGTATCTGCAGATAGAGCGCTTTGATTGCCACTTTATGTGTGGTAAATGTGGATAGGGCGTTTTGCACATTGTGAAAAGTGCTATTTCTGGTGGTCTCAGATATATGAAATTTCAAGACATGTTAGATCTCAACCTAAATTACATATAAGCACAAAAAAGTGAATTTTGAAAAACTTTTCAGATAGGGCGTTTTGCTTGCTTAGGGCAGTATAAAGTTATGATAATGTATTATTTTCATTGTAATTAACAAGTTGATGCATTTTAGTCGTAATTTGATACGGATTTAAACTAGAGGCTGAGTCATAAGTAAGTGACTGGAGTAAATGAAATCCTTTAAATTGTTGAAGCTTTAAAATCTATTTTTCAATTCTGTAGAAGAATATCGCATGAGATAAAATATTATAGCTTCTTAGAATTTTAGTAATGGGAGGTAGGGAGGGACACGGGTTTGCTGAAAAACCTAAAAACAACAGGCATCTTTTGCATCACTTTTTAATCTGCATAACATCTGTTTGGGCTATTAAAATTGTTTTGCTTATTTTGGTAGAAACCTGGTCACCGCATCCAAGCACTATATCCACCAGATGGAAAATGGTACAAAGCGCAGCTGGACGCTTTCTTGAAGGGGGTATGTTGCTGATTAACGGTTAGTTTCCACAAGAGCGTGCCACATTAATAAAAGTTTTATTTCAAAAAATTTATAAGAAATAATATTACTATAAAATTTATGTTTGAATGCCATGGCACTGCATTTTTTAAACCTTCCAATTATAGTGGCAAAAATTGTCGATTGTGCTTCATAATATATGTTCAATCTTTATTAGCTTCAACTCTATCTAAAACCTTTTTGTTATAGATTTTATTTTTCCAACACGTTAAAAAATAGTACTATTCAAAAAACTTAATGCATTCCTACTTTGTGCATTGCTAATGCTATGTGAAGCTACGATCCCTTCGAATCTCAAAAAACAATGCTCTACCATGTTCCTTACTCTTACAAAAACTATTACTTTGACCACCATTGGAGTCACTATTGGAGCTGCTACTTTAATTATATGTGTAATCACTAAAATCTTAATCCGTCAGTCATCAACAATCATCAATAATGTTATCAACATAAGTAATTATCTGTTTTCAATTTTGGATGTACTTGCGAAAGCTATAATAGCACTAAATATTTCAAAAATCAGAAAGAACAAATGTTTCTTTTTATGTTGAAAAGTCCTAAACAAAAATTTAAAATTGCTTCGTGAGTTTAGGGTAATTTTACAGGGAAACTTTTGGACAACACTGTCAATACCCTAAAAAGTCTTAAAGACTGTTAGTTATGTTGTCAACGAATAATAAAATTAAGTTACTACGCAATTGCCAGGAAATTCGCAACATGCACATATGCCGGTCGTCCATTGATTTCGCCTAAATGCGCATGCAGCGGTGAAAGGGTTAATAAAATATTATGTAATCTCTAATTGAATCCCCATTCATTTAAACGCCCCTCTACTAGACCTGTACTATAATAGATGACGGTTAAAGATAGAACGCCGCCGTTCAAGTGAACGTTACTTCTTTTGAAAAAAACACATAAAAAACTATATAACACACAAACTAAGCTGTGATTCAGTGATAACATATACACTGGGCGCTGAGCTTGCAAAATGCCATCGTTAACTGCTTATTCTAATGCTGTAGCATGTGCAAGAAATTTTAGCCTCAAATAGTAGTACAGATTTCATCATATTTGCTAAACCGTTTTTTCATATATGCCGAACTATCAAGGCCGCTTAAACAATAAAATTATTATCAGCCTGATAGAGTTATTAATTATTTCCACGGTGCTGCTTTCAAAGCTTTAACGAAAACACTGTAAAGCTTAGAAGTTAGAAAACTCGCTTCAATATGCATTGACAAAAGTATTAATTGCTATTGTTGTAACTGAGTCATCGTTAGTAAAAATTTGTCAACATTTTTCTATCCATCCTGTCCAAAATCGGATCCAAAGATCAAAGAATGTTGAAGTCGCAGTCAGCTGGATGTGGTTGTCAATTAAAGGGTGACACTCTAGTTTTCAACACTTCTAGAATAGCACTCGAATGAACATGGCCTTCAAATTAAGATTCTACCTTATGTCAATTTAGCTGTATTTCAGAATGTTATAATATTGGAGTTTTGGGTCAAGGTTAAAATAGCAAGCATAACTTTGCAAATATTGACGCAACAAGATTTTAGTTTTAAATAAGGCTCTGCTTTCATATATTTGCAAATCACTAATGCATGAATTTAAAAAAAGAACCCAAGGGTATATTTCTCTTTGTGTAGTAGCATCTAATCAAAAATGCATTGATTTTAAATAAGTGCAGAGTGACATACATGGATTATCAACACCGAAGAGTGATTTTCAGACATCAGATTAAATGTGGGTGATGCTATGATAAGTGGCTTTAAACTAACACAATGTACTAGGGAACCAAGCGTGATTATTTTGCTGTAGCTCAAATGCAGTATAAAAAATAAAGGTGTCTAACTTTTCAAGTATTTCAGTCAAATTCGTTGCCTACATAAATGCTGACACTAGTCTTTGTGTTCTGCTGCTGTCAGGTTACAAAACATAGCTCTCCTAGTCAGAGGCATTTAGGTATCTAGAGCAATCTAGGCATTGGTGGTTTCAATGAACACCTGAACAATGGTGTTTAACCACATTGCTTGACCCCATAGGTCAAGTATTAGCCTAATTAATGACTCAATAAATAGCTACCCAGTCAGGTCACACTAAGCTTAGCAGCAATCGTTCTGAACACTGGCCATTGAGACTGCTCAATGAATGTTAATCCTGATCATTTCTCTAATAATTTGAAGCAAATAGAAATCCAAACTGCTCTATCGCATGCATGCAAGTGGCACACCATTTAGTTTCATAATTAGCTACTAAAGTAGTATATAGAAGTGGTCATCAAAATACCTTCTACAGTATATGTGTGTTTTGAATAACAATACATTGGTTAAGTATTATATTACTAAATGAGAAATGACACTAACGAGCATTAATGTCCTTATTGTTCACTTGTATCTTAGAAACCATCAATTCTGTTTTGACTTGCAGCACGTAAACCAGCTTATTTAACTTTTGAATGGAGCTGAGCAATGATATGTGATTCATCAAAGCCATAGCTTATCAGATTTTTATAAATGATAATTCACATTATTTACTATTTCAGTCAGCAGAAAACGGTAAAGTGCAGAGGAAATAGCAGAATTTGACAAGTACTGGACTGAAAAATCAGGCAAACTGCCAACAAGATCAGTGTTGGATGCTAAACACTCAACGCTGCCTAACAGAAGTGTTACAGTGATTCGGGCTCGAGCCAACAACTTGCTAAAGAAGGCTGCGAGAAAAAATGCCAGCTGAATTTTTTATGTTGTTGAACCTTCTTATTATCATTGCGTTGTATTTGTCAATAAATGTGCTCTTTTTGAAGACTAAAAGAGACCAACTCCGCAGTAATGCACTTGTATAGTTATTTTGTAACAAGCAGTCTTAGCTATTATTTTATGTACAGAAAATGTGCATAAAACAATGACTATGATAGATAATACAATACCGACAATAGATATTATCTGTTGTACTGCACTGTACACTATGATGTATTATTCAAGAAACAAGCTCTAAGATAAATTATAATAATTCTTTTAAAGAAAAACTAAATATAAGGAAATATGCCGCAGCAGCCAGTCTACTGACAACTTACTGTCAAACCGACAAGCCCAAAAAATTACTTAGAACGCTGTGCTTGACTAAAAACAATCAGAAATTCACTACACAATGAGAAATATATCTTTTTGGGTCATTTTCCAAATTTAAGTGAATGTGTCTGAGTAGAATGTTCTATCAATTTCTTGACAGTTCAGGGCATTATTATTACTGGTAAAATGTGAATAATAGCACTCAGTATTACTATTGATCAATAAAACCACCCAAAGTCAAGAGATCTAAAGTTAGAAAAAATTTGGTACTGTGCTGGGTCCAGCCCGACTGATCATTGCTATCAATAAATTGCAGTAAGAAAGAAGTTTTGAAAAGCGAAAATGCCCTCAAGATAGAATGTTATTGTATTTTTATTGGCTCTCTATGTGACATTAAGTTTTTCCCTGGGTTCTACATAGGCTCAATGGGCTTGTTTGGAATCTACCCAATTTATGGTGCTGTGGTATTGCGCAGGTTTTGTACCTGACACTCCATTCCCGAGTGGGGAAATGTTTTTACTTAACGTTCTAAGAGTGGCTTAAGATGAATAGAAAGACATTGCTGTTATTGTATGTTAGATTGAGTAACTAAGTATGTTGTGCAAGTAATTCATATTATTACTGTAGATAATATGCACAGCAAGCAAAAATGTGTGTGTTTCATTTTAGCAATCACAGTAACTGAGTTGCGTCCATGCATTGTTACCAACTAATTTTTTTAAGTTTTTGTATGCAGTGCAGCAGCGATATGTGACTGAATAAGAAACTATAACATAGACCATATTTACAAATATTGAGTTACATTATTCGTTTATATTAGTGAGCAGAAAGTTATGCAGCCTAAAAGAAAATTGAGAGTTCAAAAAGCCATGATCGGAAGATTGAGGCAAACTACCAAAAATGCCAGAGCTGTATACTGTTAAAAGAAATTGGTGTTTGAAAATTATAATGATGACTTATGCCCGAGCCCACAACTTACTCAAGAAGCTGCAAAATTAAACTGGCAGCAGGGTCTTCTTGTTGTTGAGGCTTTTGTAATATCGCATTAAACTTGACGTCTGAATAAATTTACTCCGTTTGGTGACTAAGCAACGACCATTCTATGGTACTTGACTAGTTGAATTTTTCAGTATCAAGCATGGTGGCTGTTGTTGTTTTAAATACAAATTTATTGATTCCTACGTTAACGTTTAACATACTATACAATATGTAGGTTCTAACAACAATTATTGTTGTTTTATACAGATTGTTGTTTTATTGTACAGATTATAGCAGACTCTTAGTTGATCTATAAGTGATAGCAACATACCAAATTATATGTAAGCCATGGCACCTCTGCATTGATATGTAAGTTATAGCAACCTCCTAAATGATATATAAATTACAGCAGCTTCCTAATTACTATATAATTCATTGCAGCCTCCTAACTGATATATAAATAGTAGCTACCAACTATATAAAATTCAAATTATAGTAAACTCTTTTGTGATCTATAAGTCATAGCAACATCCTAAATTCTATGTAACCCATAGCAACCACTGCAATGATATGTAAGTTATAGCAACCTCCTAAATGATATATAAATAGCAGCAGCCACCTAGTTAATATATAATTCATAGCAGTCTCCTAACTGATATATAAATAGTACTGTAGCTACCAACTATATGAAATTCAAATTATAGCAGACTCTTAGTTGATCTATAAGTGATAGCAACATCCCAAATTATGTGTAACACATGGCACCTCTGCAATGATATGTGAGTTATAGCAACCTCTTAAATGATATATAAATAGCACCAGCTTTCTAAGTAATATATAATTCATTGCAGCCTCCTAACTGATATATAAATAGTAGCTACCAACTATATGAAATTCAAATTGTAGTAAACTCTTATGTGATCTATAAGGCATAGCAACATCCTAAATTCTATGTAACTCATAGCAACCTCTGCAATGATATGTAAGATATAGCAACCTTCTAAATGATATATAAATATCAGCAGCCTCCTAATTAATATATAATCCATAGCAGCCTCCTAACTGATATATAAATAATAGCTATCAACTATGGAAAATTCAAATTATAGCAAGGTCTTAGGTGATCTATAAGTGACAGCATCATCCTAAATCATATGTAACTCATACCAGCCTCTGCAATGATATGTAAGTTATAGCAACCTCCTAAACAATATATAAATATCAGCAGCCTCCTAATTAATATATAATTCATAGCAGCCTCCTAACTGATATATAAATAATAGCTATAAACTATGAAAATTCAAATTATAGCAAGGTCTTAGGTGATCTATAAGTGATAGCATCATCCTAAATTATATGTAACTTATAGCAGCCTTTGCAATGATATGTAAGTTATAGCAACCTCCTAAATGATATATAAATATCAGCAGCCTCCTAATTAATATATAATCCATTGCACCCTCCTAACTGATATATAAATAATAGCTATCAACTATGGAAAATTCAAATTATAGCAAGGTCTTAGGTGATCTATAAGTGATAGCATCATCCTAAATTATATGTAACTTATAGCAGCCTCTGCAATGATATGTAAGTTATAGCAACCTCCTAAATGATATAAAAATATCAGCAGCCTCCTAATTAATATGTAATTCATAGCAGTCTCCTAACTGATATAGAAATAATAGCTATCAACGATGGAAAATTCAAAATATAGCAAGGTCTTAGGTGATCTATAAGTGATAGCATCATCCTAAATTATATGAAACTCATAGCAGCCTTTGCAATGATATGTAAGTTATAGCAACCTCCTAAATGATATATAAATATCAGCAGCCTCCTAATTAATATATAATCCATTGCACCCTCCTAACTGATATATAAATAATAGCTATCAACTATGGAAAATTCAAATTATAGCAAGGTCTTAGGTGATCTATAAGTGATAGCATCATCCTAAATTATATGTAACTTATAGCAGCCTCTGCAATGATATGTAAGTTATAGCAACCTCCTAAATGATATATAAATATCAGCAGCCTCCTAATTAATATGTAATTCATAGCAGTCTCCTAACTGATATAGAAATAATAGCTATCAACGATGGAAAATTCAAAATATAGCAAGGTCTTAGGTGATCTATAAGTGATAGCATCATCCTAAATTATATGTAACTTATAGCAGCCTCTGCAACGATATGTAAGTTATAGCAACCTCCTAAATGATATATAAATATCAGCAGCCTCCTAATTAATATATAATCCATAGCAGCCTCCTAACTGATATATAAATAATAGCTATCAACTATGGAAAATTCAAATTATAGCAAGGTCTTAGGTGATCTATAAGTGATAGCAACATCCTAAATTATATGTAACTCATAGCAGCCTCTGCAATGATATGTAAGTTATAGCAACCTCCTAAATGATATATAAATATCAGCAGCCTCCTAATTAATATATAATCCATAGCAGCCCCCTAACTGATATATAAATAATAGCTATCAACTATGGAAAATTCAAATTATAGCAAGGTCTTAGGTGATCTATAAGTGATAGCAACATCCTAAATTATATGTAACTCATAGCAGCCTCAGCAATGATATGTAAGTTATAGCAACCTCCTAAATGATATATAAATATCAGCTGCCTCCTAATTAATATATAATCCATAGCAGCCTCTTAACTGATATATAGATAATTGCTACCAACTATGTGAAATTCAAATTATATCAATTTCTCAAATGATCTATAAGTTATAGCAACATACTTTATTATATTTAAATCAGAGCAGCTTCTAAAAGAAACAAGTTATAGCAAACTCCTAAATGATATAAGTAACGGCATCTTACTAAAGGGTATGTAAGCTATGCCATGCTATGTAATGTTTCTATTGTAACTATTACATAAGTTACAATGGGAACATTCTAATTTATGTGTAATTTGTAGCAATCTGCTAACTGGTAATCATTATTTTTGCTTACTCATTGAGGTATGAATTATTTTACCTTCAAATTGATATGTAATTTACAACAACCATCTAGACATTCTCCAAGTTTTGACAGTTTTTCTAGTATGCATATATACAAAGTATGATAAGGCGATGAATATATATTGTATGATACCATATTCTCCTAAAATTTCCATAAAAATATATAATAATTAGGAGGTGAATAAATATATATATATCTACAATGTAGATAAATTAGACCATATAGGAGGCTTACCCATATATATTTGCGTTAACTCCTAATCCCTTATATTCCGCAACCTCCTAACTTGTATATATTTATTCAACTCCTAACTCGGAAATATGGGTATATATATATATATACAGGCAATATTTACAGGCAATATATACAGGATATATATATATATATATATGTAAAAAATATAAATATGTATAAATATATATATATATATATAAATATATATATATGTGTGTGACCTCTTGCGTGAAAATCGACCAAATGTCGGCTATCATTATTGTCAGTAAAGGAACTTTGAAGTTTGCATCAGGTTTATTGTGGAGCACATGGCTACTTTGTTTATTCTTTCACCCTAGACCAATCAGAGTGCGAGGAATTCATTTCTGAAATCAAAAACTGATTTTATTGGCTCCTTATGCCAAAATTTTGGAACCGTAGTTATTGCTATGAGATCGTGACGTCATCAAAATGTTGACTCATGAATATTCTAAAACTTCGAAAAACTTCTTTAATCTGATGAATCTGGGAACTTGGAACTTGCTCGATGAAATTGATGAAATATGGAGAAACAATGTCTGGAGATTCAGATTTTCATGTTAATGATGACCTGCAAGCTCAGATGCCCAAATTTATTGTCGATGAAGAAGACGATGTTGAACCGACCGAAGGATTAAATGTTACTCACTCGTATTATGTACTCAGGTTAATGACTCAAAATCAACTGCTGCCAGCTTACCAACTCATCCTATGGTGTCTGATGAACTTATTGGTTTGGGTTGCAAGTGTGACTGCATCGACAAGTTTGCCAGAACCCCAATTTTCAATCAGCTGACTTACAGTGAATGAATGTCAAAGAGCGAGTTAGATTGGGTTATCATGGGCCGAATTTGTGCATGTGTGGACGATGGGAACACCACAAAATCTTTCTAGAATAAGGAGAAGATCAGAAAAAAGGCAAGATGCAACTTTAAATATCATGGTGAGTCTTACTGATTTTTTCCTGAAGTCCTCTGTTTATTCTTAGTAGCAAATAGTATGGGTGTAGTAGCCTACTAGTTGCTGGCCCAGTGTATGCCTCTTCGAGTCATATAAAATTACATCATACAATACACGACTCAGTGATCAGTCTTACTCACTGGCCTAAGTTAGGTGTGTTTTCACTCATGATTGATTGCCAGTTGCCACATGACTTATTCAATTTGTCAATGCTTGTGTGTTTATTTTTTGCCTGCCGATAGTAACCCTATGACATGAGCAATCAAGCCCTTGGTCACACAATCACTAGGGCACTAAGACTATTACTCACAAAAGTGTCTCAGAGTAAGAATCCGTTGCCAACCACCTCATTAGCTCATTCTTTAGATTTTCTCTAAATTAATTAGAATTTAAAGGAAATTTTAAAATGAGTGAATTTAATTTCAATATAAATGAATTTGAAGATTTAATTTGAAAATAACAGACTTAAGAGCTTTCACAAGTTTTCATTCCGCCAATCAAACATACTACAAAGGTAACAATCTTTAAACTGGCTAAGCTCGCAGTTTCCTTGCGTAAGCTTGAGTTCTAGTCTGCTCAGCCTTGCAACGCCTATGAGTCCATCTGTGTTTGTCAGCTTTCTTCTGTCAACATAAATTATTGGCTGCTACAAAAACATTGCGCAATGTTGACTCACAAGGAAAAGCATTTCCAGGATGGCATCCTCACTGATGGGACCCACCAGATCAGATGAGCAGGACCCTGTCTGTTGAAAGACTATAGATTTTGCAAGCGGGTCAAGCAATCGGTTTCTCAACAGGTTAAGGTGTATATTATATTCATCACAAGAAAAATACATCAAATGTCATCATTATTTGAAAAATAGCTAGTTGGGTTGATCCAATTATGCTGTTGACTCTGTTATTCAGTTCAAAAAACAAGTATGCACCATTTCAAGTTCAAAGAGAAATTGAGTTGGTTTTGTGCACACCAGAACCAGTGACTTTGTTTCATGTGTTAAGATTTCCAGTTAATTTTGTAAACTGAAAGTAGCTCAAGCCAATCTTGTTGCTTTTGTGACAGGATTTCAGTCTGACACATGTTTAGCTTTTTTGTTCTCTGTTGATCCAGCCAGTCTCTGGCTATCGAGGTTGAAATACTTTTTGGTGTGTTTAACTGACTTTCCTGTTTGAGCTAATTGAATGGAGCGGAATGTTAACTTCTTTAGAGACTTTTAGTTGTTGCAGGACACAAAAAAATTTCTCTTTCCTACTTCATGCCTTGAGGCTAAGTTTATTATTGCCTGAGTTTATTCCTGTTGGACAGGGATCCCTGTTTTTATGGTGCCAAATAGTAAGGCTTTTCTGTGACACGTAGTCAGCACAGATTTTGTGCCCTCTTGTATTATACTAGTTTGAGCCATCCTACTGTAGCAGGCTTGAACAGCGACTAAAGTACCTACGAAACCAAAGGGTGTTTGCCGGCATTGCATTTTTAGAGTCAATGAGCTCATGTTGCATTTGCTGAACCTGCATTTTAGTTGTTTCATTAGAAGCGCAAGTTAGCTGGTGTATTAGTCTTTTACTACCGCTGCTTTTAAGGTTGACTATTTATGTACTGTTCTCACCATCAGCTGGTGTTCTCTAATGTTAAAAAAAACTATGTATCAGCATACACTGTGTCGATCAACGTGTTGTAGCAAGTAATTGCTTTGGCAAAAAAAGCTGCTCAGCCTACTGGTAAATGGCGCCTTTGTTTTGATGACCTTGTATTATCAAAAAGAATGTGGTCAGCTTATTACATCAGCTAGTCCACCCAGCCGGTTGCTTCCAAAAGGTCAACTGTAAATTTCTCGTCAAGGTTCTCAGTTTTTTTTTAATTTGTCTGGTAGACCATTTAAATTAATATCTATGTGCATCAAAGATAACTTTGACTTGGTTGGACTTTTCACACTTACCTTCCTATTCTTTTGGTGTGTTATTCTAGCGTAACCATGTTTGGTCTTGTGTCCACTGGCTGGCTTCTGGCTCTTTGGCCGGAGGAAACCAGTGTAAGATTTTTTGCTATTTTTGTGCTGTGCATTAAGAAGCTTCAAACTAGTACTGGGAACGAGTACTTCATAGCCAATAAGCGCAAGTTAGGTCTCTTTCCCTTTTGTTCAAGTTTTTTTGAGTATCGACTAGATGGTAGTCATTGGCACGACAATACTTATTGTCCAACAAGTTTTTTGGCTAAAAAGTTTTATGATACAGTTTTATGTCTAAAATCTCCAAACATTGGATATATTTTAATACTTACAATGCAAATATAATTTTATTTCCAATGTAATTATTGTTCTTTACTATTTTCCAACGATCAATATTTGTGCTTACAGCTTTAGCCTTTGGAAGTTTGAACCCCAACTGTCAGTTTTCCCACTTGGCATGGAGTGTGTCAGAATCTCTATTTGCCAGAGTTCCAACATTCACATGGCTCTGTTTACAAAAGCCATTTCTAAGTAATAGCGTAAATCCATCAAATAAATCTTTGCACAAGATATTATACCAGGAACTTTACTCTCATTTGCAACCGTCTTCAAATATCTTTACCTACTTTCTCTGTTTGAATAACAAACTTCATTTGAGCAATATGGCAATAAAAATGACACAACTCGTTTGTTGGATAGGGCATGAATGATTGTGATGCAAATTAAGAATTTTATAATAGTAATAACAATTTTAAGGTATATTTTAAGCCATAAAATAGTGATGAACATATGTTCAATGGAAACGATGCTGTTGTAGATGTGTTTTACAATTTTTTTCAAAACTGTACAAACCGTTATAGCTATAGCCTAAATACTGATAAGGTGCTGCTTTTTCTGTTTGATGACATTTGCGGTGGGTTGCCCAACTTTTTTTTACCAGTGTTTTACCAAAAATTATTTTATTATGAGCATTTTCAGCTATATATATATATATATATATATATATATATATATATATATATATATATATATATATATATATATATATATATATGTATGATAAAAGTTGGAAAACTTCGAATCATTGGACATATTACTCAGAATGACTGACACTCAATAAGAAATAAAGCGAGTGTTCAACAAGTTAACAGGCGGGTTATTAAACAGTGTTTAGAGAGCAGGGGTAATAGACCGTGTTTTTGTTCATTTTACCTGACGAATCCTTGTACCGGAACCCACACTCAAGTATAAAAACCCAAACTTTAAATTAAAAACCTAAACCTGCACGACAGAAACACTCGAAATATCTATTACTCGATACTCAAGAGAAGATAAACCTGCCAGTTCGACTAGTTTTCACCACGTGCCTAGCACTACATCAAACTGATTGGCTGAAACTAAGCCCCTGACACTAATATTTGCCTTTCTGTTATGTTGGTCAAACAGGCTCAGTCTTATTTGAGGTCCGGGGATGCTGGCTGGCCAGAATGATGTCTTGGATTTTGTATCTCTCACTTATAGGGGGTTCACAGGCAGGCTGCCACTTTGAAAGCTAATCATCCTCCAGAAGTCATACTTGCTATTACTTAGTGTTGTTCAACCTTTATATTTTTTCCTCTTATGACCAGTTTTAATGCAGCTCTTAGGAATTAATTCAGAAATTGCTTGCCAGTGTAGGGCTAGAATGCTCATGATCAGAACAATCTAGCCAGTTAAGGGAATTCTAACATACTATGTGTATATACTTTTGGTTGGTGTAATGAAAAGATATTTGAGTGATCATATTGTTGAAAAAAAGCATGCAACAAGGATATACAACTGTTTTCAGTGAGAAGATTTTGTATTACGCTCTCTAGTCCAGACTGCTCTCTTTAAAGTCGTTGCTCCAGCTCTTCTTCTCGAAAGGCATCCGGTGTTTATGGTGCCAGCCACCAATTTCTTCAGTTCTCCCTTTGTCACATTTCCAGCTACTCTTTTAGGTAGACATGTCCTCTTTCCTTTCAGCTAGAGAGAGACAAGTCAATTATCTGCTGACTTGCAGTGATGCTGAGAAAATGTTTGCGGTCAAAAGTGTAGACAAAATGTTTGTCAGCCGTCGTATTACTAACATGTTTTTAAAATAAACTTTAACTCAAGCTGATGCTATGCTTCTGTGGCTCTGTTTTACTCTGAAATACGCAATTCTAAGAATTGCAAAAACTCGAATTCTAAAAATACGACTGCTAAAATGCTTTTTTATGGTTTATTGATTACAGACAGAATAAAGTATTAAACTAGGTCCATAAAAATTTTCATTTGAACTAGTGTTTTCGTCTATGGATTAAATCATAAAATCGTTATTTCACTCGTCGAAACTTTTGAATAAGCAGCATGATACAACACTTTGATGCAGTGAGTACTTACAAGATAGTCTTTTACAATTAAATTCACCACAAACACTGTATTTTACTGTACAGAAAATATTTTTATTTATTAAAAAAACCTTGTTGTTTCTCTAAGTTACAGTAACTATTTTAGAGCCATCCACCCATTTCCATACATCTCTTTTTAGGCAATGGAACTACTGTCATATATAATTACACATCATCCCAAACATACCAAACTTGGTTCTAATTTGGCTGATTATTTTGAAAATGTGTCAGTAAATGGCTATACTATAAATGAAACAATTGCCGCAACCGGAGGATGGGTGAGCCCTAAGCTGCAATAAACGATTTGTTGAACAATTTCTATCATATTTGGTATCCCATTGTTGTAACAAAATAAAAAAAAAATTTGTATTTGCTTAGAAATCAACAACTTTTTTAAAAAATCGAGGATTATGGTGCTAGTAATTAATTAGTAAAAGTTCAATAAGCTAAGAAAATCATTTAATTGGAAAATAATCATAAATATAACATTTAAATTTTGCAAAATGACCAAGCAAATTTGTTGTTAGCATTCATTTTTTTGTAATGCCATTTGCTACATTTGGCTTAAAATAAACAACTTTATAGGTTTCACTGCTTTGGTAGTTTCTCAGATAGTTTTTAATAAAGATTTTATGTTGTTACTAGTTGGCTATCATGTTTTTTTTCAAGATTACCTTAAAATTGTTTCATGCAACTATACACATCTCTGGAGTCTGCCATATGAATTCTTTTTCGTATGTAGTCATACATTTTGTATTAATTTTATGTCAAAGTACAATTATGTCGTATTATGTATATGAAAGAAATTTTTTTTTATCCCAGTCTTGTTCGGAAATGCAAAATTGTCTTTTACACAAAATGTGATTATTAGAAAGAACAATTAAAAATATACAATTACAAAAACAACAATGACAAGGAATATTTGTATAATATTGTCTTAGTACTCAACAACTAAATGTTCTTCCTTCTTTCTAGACAGAACTAATACAGCTTTCTGGCGGCGAGAAAAATGATTAGTCTAAAATGGTTTTGGCAATAGTGCCCTGCATGAAAGATGAATCATCAAACCAAACTGTGAGTTAATATTGTTTAGTTTTGTGGTATAAACACTCATCTTAGTCTTCACCTAATGAATAAGAAAAACCTTGTATGTATTTTGCTTCATAGGCGTTTTGGACAATTAAAACTGGGTATACGGTAGAATCATATGATAATATTTTAAATGTCGGGCATTCAAAGGCAATCTTGTATATTTATGGCTCAAGTTCCTGCACCCATTCGAATGTGTAAGGTCTATATAGACACCATTTTGTTCTGTGGTTCAAGACTGTTGAATGAAACACCCTACATTCGAATAAAATAGATGACTGATATATATATTTATTTTTATATATTATATATATACCTACATTTATATGTATATTTATATATATATACACACACATGTATATATATATATATATATATGTATGTATATATATATATATAAATATATATATATATATATATATATATATATATATATAAATATATATATATATATATATATATATATATATAGATAGATATATACATATATATAGATAAATATATATATATATATATATATATATATATAGATATATATATATATAGATAGATATATAAATATATAGATATATAAATAGATATATATATATATATAAATATATATATATATATTTATATAAATTTATACATACTGTATATAGCAAAACTTTAACCCAAAACAACAATCTCGAAGAAAGATAAGTAACATTAACCTATTCCAACACTCTCGTTAGTTATACTGTATATATACACACGTATATATACATATATACATTTGCTTTTTTCGCTAGTCCTATACTACCATTTTGCTAAGAGAAATGTTTTAGGGCAGTATTCTCCTTCACATATCAATCACTTTAGTCCAATGAGTCGCCCTACGTGAAGAATTTATATTTATTTTTGTGAACTCCTCAAAGAGAACCAGTTTATGCAAATAATAGTCACAGTTTTGGTTGACCTTGTAAAAATGGCCTCGAATATACTATCTACAGGATTAGAACTAGCCTCATTTATGCAGCACCTAGTTCACCAATTTTATTAGCTGTAACAAATCTATTCGCCCAACCTTCTCTCACCCACCGATGGTCTGAGCAGCAATCACATTGTAGTGTTTCTATGCACCAACAGTGTTCTGGTGTTCTGGGGTTTTGTGCACCAACAAACGTTATCGTTGAGGACGTAAACACGTTCTAAGGTTGGTAAAGGTTGACACACTGGGTATAGGTGTAAAGGTAAACACGTGGTAAAGGCTGTCATATGATGATTTTATTTCAGCCAGTCAGTTTGAACTGTCAAACATCCCTACTTTGACTTTTGACTTCTCATATTTCGAGCTGATACCAGCTTTGGTCTCCTCATATGTTCTTCTCAGTTTTTGGACAAAATTGCCTTATTTTTCTTGCAGCTGTATTACAGTTTTTGACTGCTTTATCTAATAAATTCCTTAAACCTGTATTTTTTTAATTCCATGGCCTCCACATTTAGTCTTAAATATTTTTAAAGTTTTGCTACTTTACCCGGTCTAAAAAATCACAACTCAACCAACACGTATTAAACCTAGGCTACCAGAAGGTAACTGACTCATTTTGTTTCCTTTCTAAACGACTATATATCATTGTCCGAATCAGCAGGCTTCCCTCATAGACTCTTCATTTGGCTTGCATTTACTCTTACGTAATATGTTTAAAAAACAAAATAATTTAGTTTGCTCTGACGCAGTTCATAGACCCAAAATTGTTTATTCTCACGCCTGTAACAATTTGTGGCTCAGCTTTCCTATATCACCAACTATTTTTAGCGTACCATTGAATCAGAATCATTTACTATGGTCATAACATTTGATGCCTCCCTCAATGCAAATTCACCTTGTAGGCTGTTTGTAAGCTACTTTTGCAACCTCTGCATCCAAAATAAAAATAAAATCAACCTCGGTAGTAATTTGTTTCAAAGCCATAATTGTCAAATTATCTGCGTGGTATTAATGTAACTTCTGAAAATGATCTGACAATCTGACTGAGAATAACAGAGCGTGTGTTGTTTCTGTTCTTTATACCCGAGTATATAATTTCCCATATTCTGTAAACACTGTCTGCTGCAAATTTTGCTGCCATAAAGTAACTGTTGTACCATATTACCATTTAGCATCCACAAGCTTACGACAGAGAAATCCTTTGCTTACATGGCTGCATAAAAACTGTATTACATTACATCAAATTAGCGGTAGATACGCAAATTAACATTTAAAGGAAGGCTGAGAAAATCTTCTACAAGCTGATATCTTTATGTAGGTAGCTTGCAAATACTATACTGCACTATGCCTAATTTGTTGAAGCTTTGAGTTTCTTATTTCAAAATGCAATTTTCCATTACATTTGTGAAAATGATAAAGCTAATGACAATGTTGTATAATTATCACTTATATAGATTCATATGTTCACAAACTTTTAAAACAAATTGGTTGACAAAGCGCTTTGTGAGTGGAGTTATGAGCTTTGATGTAATGTGGGAGCACCGTGTTGATAAGCAGCACAAGACAGTTACCTGACCTGGTGCTCCAATTGTCGTACAAAATGTTACAAAGCTGCAAATGAATATGCGTCTGGAAGCTGAGATATTTTCCTGCAGAATGAGATTTTCTCCTTCAGACAGCTTGCGAAAACTATGCAGCTAAAGATCTACATATACGCAGTTATGTTTTGTTGCTGTCTGTTTTTATGCATCTTGTGAAATTATAGATTCATGTAAAAAATTTGCATGTAAAGTCATTACACACATTAATGTGTGCTGCAGCACATATTAACTGGTTGTGTGCAAGAAAAGTTGAGTGGTGAGCCTATATTCACAGATTTGATTAAGCAGCAAAAGACAGGAAGCAACATTTATTATGAGCAGAAACAGCAAATCATAGACTGCTAGTGTGCAGAACAATATGAGGACTGAATTCTTTTATCCGGTTGCTGCTCTGAAAAGGCCAGTGTGCAACAATTACAAAATACCCATGCATAACAACTACAATAGATATGACATCTCAGCAGATGTATGTACAAAATAAGCAATACAAAGCGGTGAAGCATTTGCAGAAACTAAATAAAAACAAATTGTAAATAAAGTTAGTTAGCATGGTAAAAATCAAAACATGGCTCACACAAAGATATTTCACGAGTGACTTTGCTGCCAGTGTTTTCAGCGAGCTCTTGCCCATCGACGATGCATACAGAAGACTTGTGCACATAGCCAGAGACCGCAAAAGAAAGCAAATAACTTTATTTCAAGTTTTTATATGCTAAATTGAATATACTGCCTAAAGCTGAGGCGTCCTTTACAAGCCAGCAAGCTTTCATCAGCAGATAGAAATTAATCAGGCAGAAAAACAGATTACGACCAGTTGCATATCATGATAAAACATTTTCTAACTTGAACAATTAGAGGCAACTGTGAGCTTGTCTCTATTTTTCTGTCAATTTAACTTATTTAAAAATCAGCATTGATAAGAAAGAAATGTGCAATGTACATCAGTAAGGCAATATGGTAGGGTTTTTGCAGATACCTATATGCAAAACTAAACAAATAACTCGCCAAATATATTTATCATCGACAGATTCCGAAGCATTGCAATGTTTTTGAGGGCCATTTTCATTTGTCTCGTTAAATATAACATTTATATTGGCCGATGTAATAAAAAGCTTTAACCCTCTTACTGCTAACCGTGTACAAATTCGGGTATCTGCCAAGTGCCAGCCTTTTTTCTGAAAATTGCTGCTATTGCATTGTGATATGTGAATACAATTTTGTTTCCACTTTCAATTTCTATCTATCAATTTTTTTTACATATTTTAATTTGCCAAATTGTTAACTAAGATTGCTATGCAAAAGTTCAATTGATCTATAATTTGTGTGGTGATAAAACCATGTGAAGCTATGGTGGATGTGAAGCTAAAACGATCCTCCATAATTTTCCTTACTCTTACAAAAATATTACTTCCACCACTATTGAAGACAGTGCTGCTGCTTTAATTATATTTATAATTACGAAAACATAAATCTGAATTGGCTATAATTTCATCAACATAGCTAATTTCATGTTCTCTGACTTGCACGTGGTCACTAATGAATTCACACAAAAAATCATGTTCATTTTTAATTTAGAAATTCTCAAACAAAAGTTTAAAATTGCTCTGTTGTTTTTGGCTAATTTTAAAGACAAATCTTCAGACAACGCTGTCAAAGTTATCAAAGTATTAAATACCATGTGTTATGTTGTCAAAAAATAATAAAATTACCTAACTACACAATTGCTAGGAAAGTCGCATTAAGGCGTCTACAGCAGTTGTCCCACAAAAATGCATTTTGCGTCTACGGCAGTGAAATGGTTGAAAAATAAAAAACTCTTATTTGTTAGGAATTCAAACTTATAATCCTGCCAAGATGCCATAAAAATGTGCTTATTTTTTCATGGTGTTCATCTTCATTCCCTGTTTCAACATAGGCTGTTTCAGTCCCACTTCCGCAATCTAATTCATTCTGTTGATCTTCTTCTTTACTTCCATTCTCTTTCTCACATTCTTCTGACCTGAAATCCTTATATTCACTTCTAAGGCACTCAATGACTTTTTCTAAACCAATTTTTTAGTAGAGCCTAAACAATCGCTTGCATCTAGGATGGATAGTTTTCCATAAAAAAATCAAATCAAATTAGGGATAATTTATTGCCTTAAGGCAGTAGTCCAAAGCTTACCGAAACTGATCAAGTTTATATTGGTAAAGTTTAATGCCGTCTTTAAAATCAATAAATAAATAAATTTAAAAAACCACCTATCAAAGACCAAATACTGTTGGGAATTTACGGAATTGGTATGGTGAGACCATGATCTTAACCTGATAATTTACGGGGTTGGTATGCAATATGTAAAATATCAGTCAGTTAATTACCTGTTACACCAATTAAATTTATATATGTATAAATGAATGTATGTTCGGATTTATGAATATGTGGATGTATGCTTACACACATATACACACACACACATGCACGCACACACATGCGCACACACGTGCACACAACACACACGTGCTCACACACACATGCGCACACACATGCACACAACACACACTTGCGCGCATGCACACATGCACAACCCATGCGCACACACGAACACACACACACATGCATGTACACACACACATGCACACACATGGGCACGCACACATACACATACACACACACACGCACCCACACACCCACACACGCACGCACGCACGCATGCACACACGCACACACACACACACACACATATATATATATATATATATATATATATATGTATATATATATATATATATATATATATATATATACCTTTCTGGTGGTCCTTGGACAAGACCCTTGCTTGTATAACGTCTACAACCTCTATGATGGGTGCATTAACCAAAACCATGCCGGCTCGGACGTCGCCCGGTCAAACAAGGTCTGCGCTGCCTGTAGCTGAACCAGGACAAGCAGTGAAAAATGGGCTACTGATTCAAAACGGATGAAATGGACTCGGACTGTTAACACGGACCTCATGCAGTGCTACTTTATGAGTGAACCTCAAAAGTGGGGCTATATGGGAAGGATGCGGCAACTGTGGATAAACATGTGCCCTGAATTGCCACTAACCGCTAAGCAACTTGTAGCTCAGAGGAGTAACATAATCAAGCGGCACCTCATATCGGAACTTGAGGTAGATGAAATTAGGGAACAGTTCACCCAAGTAACCTCAACCAATGAGGAGTGCATTTTCAACCCACACTGTCACGCATACACGATCATGTGTTGACTCACGGGTTGAAGAAGACATGCACTTGGAGCTTGACCCAAGGGTGAGAGAGCTTGCGGAAAATATCATCAACAAGATGTCGGCTGCTAATGATTATGGAAGCAGGGTACCACTACGAAGAGTTCACAAGGCCATACCTAAGAAGCTGTTAGAAGACATTAACATGCCACTGGAGTCGATCTCAACTGGATCAATCAGTGAGAATTATGCCTTAATCTACAGTACAGCAACCGTCATCTTGGATGAGATGGATATTAAGCCAATGCCAACAAGGCTTCAAGTCATTCCATCCTGGCAGCTGAGGCTACAAAATAAGATCAAGGACTTGCGCAAGAAATTTAGTAGGCTCAGTAAAAAATCTAACCACAGTTTGGAGCTTCCAAAAAGGGAAGCCACAATAGAAGTTCTAGAATCTGCCAAATAGCAGCTAATAGCACTCTCGGCACGAATGAAGCGGTACACCAAAGAGCGGTATAACAAGATAATGAACAAACTGTTCATCAATAATGCATCTAGAGTGTATTCCCAGTTCAAAGGTGAACTGCAGAGGCCAATGTCTGAGCCTCCCCAATCTAGCACTTCAAAGTTCTTGAAGGACATCTGGGAGAAAGAGACTACTCATAACCCCACTGCAAATTGGCTGAAGAGGCTTAAAGAGAGCCATCAACACACTGTGGCTCAGCAAGGACTCACCATCAGCAAAGAGGACATCAAGTGCAGAGTGCAGCGTATGAAGAACTGGGCAGCACCTGGCCATGACATGATTCAAGCCATCTGGTTAAATAAATTGACATCACTTCACCCTAGAATGGCTAAGCAGATGGAATGCCTAATAGAACAAGGTGACCATTCAGAATGGCTGACCAAAGGACGAACTGTACTTCTGATAAGAGATTCAAAGCAGGGGCCCATTCCCAAAAAACTATCGACCAATAACGTGCATGCCCACCACTTGGAAACTGCTCTCAGGAATAGTTCCAGACAAACTGGAAGAGCACATGAGTCACTATATGACCAGTGCTCAGAAAGAAATTGGGTGCAACACCCGAGGAGCTAATTATCAGTTACTGGTGGATTGGACGGTCTGTCAAGACAGCAGGAGAAGGCAAACCAATCTTGCCATGGCTTGGATTGACTACAAAAAGACATATGACTCGTTTCCCCATAGTTGGACACTTGAGTGCCTCAGTATGTACAATGTTCACCCTGCTCTTGTGGCATTCATCAATATTTCAATGACCAAATGGAAGACGGAACTGGAGGCTAATGACAAAAAGCTGGCGAGTGTACAAATTAAGCGAGGAAGCTATCAAGGTGACTCCTTATCACCGCTGCTATTCTGCATATGCCTAAACCCTCTAAGCAATATGCTGGAGGAGACTCAATATGGGTACCAGTTTAAGAGTGGCACCCAGACAAACCACCTCTTCTACATGGATGACATCAATCTGTACGCTAACAAAGAAGGGGACATTGATTCGTATATACACCTCACTCAGGTATACAACAAGGACATCGGAATGACCTTTGGTATTGAGAAATGTGGAAGGCTAATTCTTAAGAAAGGTCATTCTATGCTCACAGATGGCCTAAGAATGCCAAATGGTACCATCAAAGATATAGAAGAAGGGTACAAGTACTTGGGGATTATGCAAAGCAACATCAACCACAAAGCCGAGGTACCTCACAAAGCCATTACCGAATACAAGAACCGCCTTCGGCAGATCTAACGGAGCCAGCTCAATGCCAAAAACCAAATCATGGCAATAAATACATACACACTGCCAGTAATAAGATATTCAGCAGGCATAATAAAGTGGACTGAGGAAGCCATCAAAGAAACAGATATAGCAACTTGTAAACTACTGACCATGCATGGAGCACTCCACCCAAAATATGATACTACTAGATTGTATCTTGATAGGAAAGATGGCGGTAAGAGACTCAAAAGTGTACATCAGACAGTGAAAGAGGAGGAGCAAAGCATCAAATCATATGCAGCCTCCATGGCCATCTCAGATTAGTTGCTAGCTGAAATTCAATCGACTGCTCTTACAACGGACCAACGCCCTGATGATGAGGAAATTGACTGGCACATGAAACCTCTTCATGGTGCTTACCACCAACAAATATCTAAGGTTGGCGATTTTCACCAGACATATATGTGGCTGTACAAAGGAAACCTAACGGCCAATACAGAGTCGCTATCATGGCAGCCCAGGAGCAAGTGCTCCCAACAAGGCAACTCCAAATGAAAATCTATCACACTAGAGACGATCCTAGATGCAGACTGTGCAAAGATGCACCTGAGACCATCCAACACATCATCAGTGGATGCACGCAGCTAGTAGGGAACACATACACTGAGCGTCATAATCATGTCACAGGTGTTGTGTATAGAAGTCTATGTGATGAGTATGGCCTTAATAAACCACAACACTGGTGGCAAGCTCCTGGTAAGGTCAATGAAAATGACCGAGCTAAGATCCTCTGGGACTTCTACATCTAAACTGACAAGCATGTTCTAGCAAACCAACCAGATATAGTGGTGGTAGACAAGGAGAACAAGAGGGCTACTATAATAGATATAGCAGGACCCAATGACTACAATATAGCCAGCAATGAAAAAGAAAAGGTAGAGAAATATCTCCCTCTTGGAGAAGAAATTGAAAAATGCTGGAATGTAGGAACAACTGTAATCCCAGTAGTTATTGGGGCACTGGGCGCAATAACACCGTCGCATATAATGTGGCTTGCCCAAACACCAACAACAATCAACTCAGGTGAGTGGCAGAGAAGTGCGCTATTGGGAACAGCTAAGATCTTGAGGCGAGTGCTCAAACTCCCAAGTATCTGGTAGAAGACGCGAGTTAGAGCAGAATTTACCACCCATACGGGGTATTCGGGGTGAGCAAACAAATTTATATATATATATATACATATATATATATATATATATATATATATATATATATATATATATATATATATATATATATATATATATAGAAATGAGTGATACTAAATTATTGATAGTCTGAAAGACTGGCACATTCAAAGCAAAGATAGACATATGCACTATGACACCTGCTGCTGTAGCCACCCGTTTAATATTGCTCAACAGCATGCGAAATTGACCTTGATGTCAATAATGCAGCGTAAAAAACATTTATTATGTGCTTGATTTGTGAAAAATTATTATTAAGATGTTTATTGGAGTAAATATTATTTTTTATAATCTACAAATCTATGCAGGTGCATTAAAGCATAGTAATATTTTAATTTTAGGCAAGGCTGGGTAAACCGCAAAGCATATGTTAAAAGCCAAGCATCTCAGGCAATCTTTGCAGATATATCACAAAACAAGACAATATTGGAAATACTTCAAGTAGTAAGTAATGAAGGTAATTTTTTTTTGTTCCATTAAATAGTTTGAAAGGTTCGGTGGTTTTCCTTGCAGAGCTTTGTTGCCCAAGAAGAGAAAAACGCAAACCTTAAAAAAGTATAATTATGCTTTACTTTATTTTCCCAATTAACATTATATGTTGTTGTTTTAAAAGCAGATTACAAAATTACTCATGAGTTGGTGTACTGTGTGTTATATATTTTATGTACTCTTTGTCGTAAACTGCAATTTAAACTAAGCAAAAAATGAACAAATAGTGCGCTATAGATGACTTTAAATATTTTTTAGCTGATCACAAAAAAACCTGTGAAATTGTACTTGTAAATATTTGGATATATTTAGTTTTTTAAACATTTATTAGCTGCACAATAAGTGTAATTTATGACCGACACAAAACTAATAAAAACTGAAAGCTAATCTCTGAGCATTTTCGCACCGACTCTTAAAAAATCATCTCTTTTTACTCTACCTGAACCCGACACCATCAAATTTGAACAAAATATGGACTTTTTTAATTTGAAGTCCTACAATAATTGTTAAAAAGTTATTTTCGATTCAACTCCAACTTTTCAATTTTTAATTTTTTTAATTTAAAAATTAAATGAATTAGTAAAAGAAATTCTATATCACATATGAATAAAACGCTGGCTCTGTAAACATAAATCATAGATATCATTCTTCAATCAAGGATACAACATTATGCAGCACTTTTCCTAGTAAAAATATATCTTAAAATATTTATCAATTTTCTTGTATGGCATACAAAATATTATTGGCTCAACATGCTGATTTTATTTGTAATAGGAACATGTTTGCGTGAGCATTGTGCAACCATATTCGTTCACAAGGGGCGGTAGTTATAGACTTTCTTTGCAGTAAAGCTTTTTTTCTGAAATGTAGTATTATCATGGTTGATTATTTCTCTAACTGAGCTATTTCAAGTGGCTTAGCTGTAGCGCATACATACAAATCATATGGTTAATTACGGTACATAACGTCAAACAGCTAATTACATGTTTGTGACAGATTAATGATTCATTACCAGAAAGCTGTAATGGTTTACACCACATTTTGACTCCTTCTTTAATCAATGATCATTTGATCATTCGTTAAAGGTTGCAGTAATTGAGTTTGCATTTTTCACACCTTGTTTCATTTACGTGGTCTTGCATTTGGACAAGGACTTTGACTTATACAATGTCTCAATAACATATCTCATCCAGATTTTTATATTTAGTTGAATCAAAATTCAAGTTGCTGCAATTACTTTAATTGGCAACCAACCTCACAGGCTCTTTGTATATACTGCTCCATTTCTACCAAAACAGTAACATTTGCTGCATTATTTTGTTAGTAAGGCAATTTATTTGATATCAAAACAGAGTAAACACCTAACTCTTACTGATCGGAGAAAATACTTACACATTATATAAATACCCAGATTTTGTTTTACTGATGTGCTTCGTTGATTTGCCAAACTGCTTCTAGCATAAAAAAATACATTCTATTCAATGTTTACTAAACAATTATTTCAAGATCAATTACCAAAATATTGGTTAGTCGCATGTGATTGGCAGTGTATTATGTAACATATTATGTAACAACATTTTTTTCATATTGCTAGAAATAATCTTCAAAGCCAGCATTGGTGATAAACATGCACGGTGTGAAGGTGAATAATTGTGATTGCTCTAATCAACTGCAACACCAAACTATTTATTACTAAGCCATAAGATAGAAAAGTGTTAAACTAGTATAGCTCCATCCTCTGCCACAGTTTAACATGATAATGGTCTGTAACAAACTAATTATGCTGCAAGCCCTGCAACTGTACAAGTTTTGTGGTAACAAATTTAGATAAAAATCCTCTGAAACACAGAAAAATGCTGCTAATGTTTGTTGCTAATGTTTCAGCATCAGAGAATCTAACAATTGATGATAACAACTTGATGGGTTCTGTTGGAGAACTGTGTAAAACATTCAACCGCATAGAGGTAACAGTATGTTTTAAAGAATCTTTGGATGCCTTGTTCTCTGATGGGAGTGTTTACTGAGAGACCATATTGGTGGTTTGTTATTAACATTTGCATTATATGACCTAATGCTTACAGAAAGCTAGGTTCTTAAGAAGTTTCAATTTATCAAAGCCAATTTATACACAGTTCATTAAATATGTTGTGAGCGCTTATTAGAACAATATGGCATGTTGTAAAAAATTATATAATTGCAATCACTAACGATCAGACAGAATAAAACTATTGCAAATCTGTTTTCTTTTGTGTTTTTGTACACACACAATAACATGCAATAATATTTGCTAATACAAAAACACAAGAAAACTAACATGCACACGGGCACACACACACACACACACACACACACACACACGCACGCACGCACGCACGCACGCACGCACGCACGCACGCACACACACACATGTGCACACACATACACACGCACACATACATGCACACACGCACACTCACATGCACATACGCGCACACACACACACACACACACACATATACACATGCACGCACGCACACACCCACACACGCACACAAGCACACAAGCACACATGTATACACATACACACACCTGCACACACACACACACACACACGCGCATGCACACGTGTACGCACATGCACACATACATGCGCAAACACACGCACAGGCGCATACGCACACAAACACTCACACACAACTACACACAAACACACAAAAACACACCCACACATGAACACACACATTCACAAACACACACGCACAGCCAAACATACATTCATGTGCACACACACACGCACACACACACACACACACACACACACACACACACACACACACACACACGTACACACGCCCGCACACACGCCCGCACACACGCAGACACACACACAGGCACACACATATACACACACATATACACACACATATACAGACACAAATACACATCAAACTCACACCAAACTCTCATCACATGTAAACCACTTTCACACAAAACGCAAACACTCACAGGCACAAACACGACAGACCCAGGACATTCTCATAGAATAAATATCTAAGTAGGAAAAGTTGAGAAAGACTTATATAACAAAATTAAATGAATTGAATAATATTTTTGTTGAACATGGCAAGATGTAATATAATCAATTTTAGTTTTGTCCGCCCAAACATAATGTTGTTTCACTGTAACTAAACATAATAGATTGTAATATAATTATTTCTTTGCCATAACGAGGACTTTTTTCATCGTTTATTGTGGCAATAACAATTATAATTTAGCGTTACATAATATAATTAAATACTTCATGTTATAAAATTTTACAAAACATTTCTAGATCACCTAATAAAACTTAAAACAGAATATGGGTTATAATACCAGACAATGCAATACGTTGAATTATCAGGTACCAAGTTCGAAAATAGCACAATACAATGGAATTCCAAATGGAACCGTATTATAGTGTACATTATGCCTACACTAAACATTGCTATAAAGAGACAATAAAATGTAATATATAATAATGCTTTATAATTAGTGGTATACATTCATTTTTAAGTTTATAATTTGGAAATATCATGAAGTAAATGACAGCCAGGAATATTGTGGTTTAATATGATGAATCATTAGGTATTAAAAAATAATATTATGTAATTAAACATTACTTCACTTTATTCAAGAATAAATTAAAAGTTGCACTCACCACATTGCGTATCTGACAGACTAAATTGTGAAAATATTATTATGTAGGCTATATTTTTATTATCAAAGGTCTTCAACCGTAATAATGTTTGTTGACCTATGTGTAAGTAATATTGGCGACTAAAATCAAATTTATATTAAGGTCATTGAACTAGGAAATTGCTCCAAGGTCAAACAGGTGAGGCAAGTGATTGAGAAAGGAGCGTTGTAGCTATTTTGCTGGGATAAAATATATCATATTGCTTATAGTTACCCCATGCTGGGTTTAGGCAGTTTGAAGTAATACTTTATTCTTACCGTAGTAAAGTGTTTCAATGATTCTATCAAACCTCAGTTTTGTTGTTTTAAAATAAAGGGCTAACTTGTTTATGCCAGTTACCTTTTTCTATTTACAAGATAAAAGTTTAGTCTATTTCAGGCAATGGAGCTGCTCTCTTATATTTTATTTCATAATCTAAAACACTTCAAACTTGCTGCCATTTTGGAAAATTATTTTGATAAGATGTCAGTCAAAGGATACACTATAAACGAGAATATTGCTGCTACTGGTGGATAGGTAAGACACAAACTCTTTATCATTGATAGCTGACAGGGTGAATACCACACATGAACATTTATTATCAATATTATGCAGTTTTACCACATCATATGGTTGTGGCAACCAATATATCTCTGTAATTTAATTTTAGTTAAGCACTCAATGATATATTTAATATCCTGAATTTGCCAAATCAAACATTCTATTTCACCCAGTGCGTTATATAACAAAACAGTTTCAGTGTTTTCTATCTTGTGAACAACCTATCTTTTTCCTATATGATCTATTGTTTGCCTGAGAAAAACCTTTGTTTTATGTACCTCCCACATTTCTTATTTTCTTATCCTTGATTTTATCCTTTGGCTTCTTCTTTACTAAATAGCGTTTGATACTTTGTCTGTTTTCAACTTTATTCACAAAAACTGTTGCCTACACGAAGGACCCTACATTCCTTTTAAGCTTCTCTACTTTCTACAGAACATAACTTTTAACTTCACATAGAAATGTTACTTAACTTACTTAAGAGACTCACTGTATTTAGTGCCAAAACTTGAACACATGTCAAATATTTGATATCAGAAATTTTGATTTTGTATAACCCATCAAACACTAGTCATTTTCTTCAGCTCAAATAATTAAATTGTTTGTGAGTTAGTTTTTTATTTTGAAAATCGACATATTTTGGAGCCTACTATCAGAATTTGATTACAATAATATTTTACCCATTAATTATAGCGCAAAATTCATTTTTTTTGTAATAAAGACAATTTAGTCTACTATAAACTGTACAACATAAAAAAATTAAAGAAAAAAAACCGAATTACATTTTTTCCGTTTAATGAGGTTGCGTTCTAAATTTATCTAGTTCAAGCAAGCTTGATCTCTGTATAAAGATGAAAGATAAATTTCAAAATATTTTTCTGATAAAATTTGCAAATTGTACATGAAATATCGATAGTTTTGTTGACCGCACAATCAGTTAATTAATGCATTTTTATTTGAAAAAAATCTCTCTCAATTTCATTATGAATATGTGGTTAATTTCTTTACCTGATTTAAAAATAATGTTTTTGTTAGGTCAGTTTATGTTCAACTAACATATGCCATATGAAATGTTCCTTTAAAAATATACCACCTAAATGAACAAAGGGCCAATGTTACTTAAAGCGTCACAAATAAAATAAATATTCAACCAAAACAAGAGTTGAGGGTTTCGTAATTATTATGACTAAGAAAAAGAGCTAAGTGAGGAGAGATGAAGTTTGGTAAAAACATTAAAACAGCTCACCATATTCCCTCAAGTTAGTAAAATTAAGGTGTTTCACCATGCTGTACTATCAATTTGATATGTACTTGTGATAGCACAGCGTGGCATGATATCACAGCTTGACAGTGCAGCATGATGTGATGGCATATCATGATAGCACTGTCTGGTGTGATCGCACAGCATGATATCACAGCAAGATAGCACATAATAATAACAGCGCTGTCACTTACTGTCAGACTATCACTCTGCGCTTTGGTCTCCTACATAACAAATGTCTCTGACTCACCTTCACATCACAAAATTGTCAATATATTACAAACCAGCAAACTGATTTAAAGATATCTCAATCTTTATTCAAATTTAGCTCTATTGTTACTTTATTTGCTGGTAAAAAACTGTAAAAGCCTGTAATACCTGGTGTTTGTTCTAGCATAAGTTTTTTTAAAGCAAATAAACAGTTCGAGTGATGCTAAAAATCTTACCATGTTTCCATAATTTCATTTATAGCTCAACATGATAGAGGTGTTAGGATCCAAAGACGTTGAATGGTCTAAAATTGGTTCAATGGTGACAAAATGTCTAAATAGTTTTTCATCTAATCAAGCTGTGAGTGAACAAGCCTTATCCTAACATCTGCTCAAAAAGAAAATGATTAGTCTGTTTTTTTCTAATAACAATTGTTTTGACAAATTTGTGTTCCACTTCCATTAATCAAAATTATAGCATAACACTAAGTTCTAGCTAGGTTTTTAAGTTATGTGTAATAAGAGTCCACAGAAAATCTTTTAATGCCTGCTCACCAACTTATTTGTTATAACTAAACTGTACCAGTGTTGCTACAAACATTTTAAGCTGAAGATTGCTATTCTAGAGAAAAAATTTCATAATTTTACATAGACCCAGTTTAAGGCTAATCTAAAATCATCAATGGCAAATACTGAATGCAAACCTACTACATTGTCAATTTACTAATGCAGTTGCGGAACCAAAAAGAGCTTACTGACACTCGTAATTTGCAGTTGATGTTGCAAAAACATATATGAAGGTTATTTTTTGACGGTAATCTAATTTGATCCTTGTTTGAAACCTAAAACAACCCAATCATGATAAAAACGACTGATAAATCTTACATGTTTCTCTATTAAAAAATTAATTATTTATGCATTGTCCAAAATTATTATAAAATCTTTTACAGGCTACTTCACAAAAATTAATTGCATAAAATATGTTTTTAGATATCTGAAATTCCTTCTTTAGCGTCGTTAGAAAACTCAATTGACAGAAATTCACCGCAGGGAAAAACTTGCCAAACAGAGAAAGTAGCGAAACGTTGCCTATGTGGAAGGAAAACAACGGAAACATGGCACTACACTTATAAATGTAAAGAATGTCAACTGATTATTTGCATGCATCCTAACTGTCACTTCACTACCACAAACCGATATAAAGCAAGAACACATTATAGAGTGAAACATTCTGCTGTGTCACAAGAAAATATAGCGCATGATAAAGTATCTTCTAATTTGAAGATTAAAGAAAAGTGCAACTGTGGAAGCTTTCTACCAATTAGAAGCCAAAAAGTACAGCGATGCGCAAAATGTGGTAATTATATTTCTATGTACACAGGGTGTGGTTTATTTTCAAAATCCCAATCTACTGTTACTTCACACCAACGTCTAAAGCACTTTGCAGAACAGTTTTGAAATCAGGATAGTTTTACCTATTGTGTATGTCACTGTGTGAAATACCGTGCAACAGACTTCCTACTGAAGAAGTGTCCGAACCATGATTGTGATTATATATGGTGTTTGATAGAAAAATGTGAACAAAATTTTCTGACAATTCAAAGTTGGGAAAGGCATTGCCAAATAGAGCACAACAAACAGCGATTGAATGTATTAAAAAAGTGTGGCAATTGTGGTAAATCATCAAAAAGGAGGAAAGTAGATACAGTTAAAGAAAAGTGTCCTAAATGTGGATGGTATTGGTGCCTCGTAGGCAATTGCACTGCTGAATTTAAAGCAGATCGAGGGTTGAAAATACATCAGGCGCGTCAACATAAAATAATCCAACCATTAAAAAAGATCAATAATCTTTAGCAGAGTTTTAAGTTTGTAGCTGATTTTACACAAATACAAATATGAATCTTAGCAATCAAACCAAATGTTTCTGTTATTAGATGAATACAGAAAAATAAAGGTTTATCTGAGTAATTTACAACTATTAAACATTAAACTATAAGTTGAATGGAGACAGTTTTTATGACTTGCCTTGCAAACTTTATGTCACTTTAACTGGTACCTTTGCCTGAACTGTGTAAATTTTGTCTTGCACCAGGGAGTATTTTGACTCAGTTTGTTTAGCATTCTCAGAGTCATACTGTAATATATGTTTCTCGCTGCCTCATGTAATCTTCACAAGTTTTTTTGATGCTTTAGCAATAATCCATTCTTTTGTGTTCAAGATACTCGTAGCTAGCTATTGTTTTTGAATTACTAACCATTTGGATGTATTTTTTTGTTTGTGAAATTACAATTGCTCCAAATAAATAATACTCATCAATTGTCAAAGGATGATAATGTGTTTGCAAAATTTCTAAAAAGTTGAAATATTTGTAACAGAAACTAAATTAGATTGCCCATAAAAAAAATTTAGACAGTTAGGACAAGTATATAGTTAGTGACCATTAAGAAATAGATAATGGCAATATATTACAAACAAAGTATTTGCTAGATGTAAATCAGACTCAATACTTTTTGGAATTTGTGTCGAAGTATTTCTTGTTGACTGAATCAAATTACCGAGCTAAATGAAATAGATGAGCAAGAACCAATGCTTTGAGCACATTCATCATCCTCATCAACACCTCAGACAAGCAGTCTGTACTTCTGTTTGCAATCCACATATGCTTAGGAGATTTCCTGATGCCAACCCTTAAGATAATGCTAACTAACATTTTTAGGTTCCTCCAATTTTCAAGAGATGTTTAGAAAAGTTCCAGAAATGTTTCATTGCAATGTTGCTTCAAAATTACCTGTAGACACATTTTCAATGTTCCAGCAACATTGTGAGAAATACATTGCTGGAATGTGATGCTCACAACGTTCTAGCAGTATGTTGGAAAATACATTGCTTGAATGTATTTCCCACAATGTTTCAGCGATGTTGTAGAGAAATACCTCGCTAGAATTTTCTGCAAATAATCTTGCATTACATTTTGACAATATTCGGAGAACATTACTTTTGTGTGGTTGTCTCAAGTTTATCAGTCAACATTCCAAGAAGGCTACACATAGAACATTGATGAGATGTAAATGCGTAGACATTTTTATACGTCCCTATAACGTATTCATAACATTGATACTACGCACTGCCCAAGTGCGTAATCTGAAAATCTTAGTTAAGTTACAGATTACATATATATATATATATATATATATATGTTAGACATTATATAATAATAAACACTAAAAGTTTAAATGTAAATGCATAAATGCTTGCATATTTTGTTTGCACAAAAACTACATTTAATTTTTATATCCATATGTCATATTTTTAGACAATGTTTCAGTATTAGTATAACATATGATATAACAGCGCACAATATTTAAAACAGAGTCAAACTATGACCATTTACATCTAATCAGTTGTGAATTATTTATCACACTCGTATGTCACAACAAACACACTTTAATGAATAGTAAGTCCTAATAGAACCTAGTCATTTTTGCAATATTTCTTATAAAGTGCAAATATAGAATTTTGTCATGACCTTTAATTTTATTTTTCTTTACGTAAATCATTTGAAGTTAACAAACTTTTCTTTCGATATTTTGCTTGTTTAATGTATGTAATTAAAATTTTGGAAAATGTTTATTTTGCTTCATTTTATATATATATATTTTCATTATTAAATGATGCTAATTTTAAAAATTAAATCATGCATTCTCGTAAATTCTAGCTAGATTGTTACAGAGATAAGGTTTGCCCACGCTATCATAACGTTTTTAAAAAACATTGTTGCTGAAAGTCCACGCAAAGTTCCAGGAATGTTACTCTTGAAAGTTTATGCGTAAACGTCTATATAACATTGACATGCAACGTAACTTAAATGTCATAGTGTAACATCACTTTTTCTTTCCAATGAATGTCTCAGCAGAGTTACAATACCGCTATTTTAGAATTTTTGGTTGTAAACATTCACAAAATATTGACTTCTAATGTAGTCAGAACAATATGGTATATTATCATTATGGGTCATTCAGCACATGATCTGTAGCAACATTCCCGCAATATTGGGAGAATGTTACAGAATGTTTCACCAACATGTCTTTTATAATGCTGCTTCAAAGATGTTGCCTTACCTCATTTTAATGTTTATGATTTCATATTATCACTTAATAACATTTAGCAGGTGTATAACTCATGTCTAAAAATCCCTGCACCACTGTGCCTGATTTCGCAGAGTAATCCATGAAGCAATTAATAATTCCAGTGCAAAAAGAGACCAGTAAAAACATTGCTGCAACCAAGAATATTGATGCAATTACATCCCATCCGGCTTTGTAAATTTTTTCAAAATGTTATCAATTGGTTTCGGTCAGAAGATGTTTGCATTACTGGATTGCAAACTAGGTAAAACTAAAATCATTTATTTCTTAAAGGTTTGTTGTCAATGTATTCATTAAACTACCAAGAAAATCTATAAAAGAGACAGCTATACAACTATGTATATATGTTAAACCATTATGTTTTAGCAACATAGCAAGCCAATCTTGTACGCATGTTCACACTCTAACATTCTAAAGTAGCATTATTGTAACACTGATGGGACATTCATTTAAAGGTAAGTATGATGTCATACTATAATATTCTAGTTTAATTAGAAGCCAATGTTATATGAATGTTTAAACTTAAACATTATTAAGTGAAATTTCTGTAAAATAGCTGCGACATTTATTTGAAGGTGAATATGATGTCACACCATAATGTTCCAACTACATTGCAAGCCAATGTTATGTAAATGGTAACCCTCGAACATGCAAAATTAACATTCCTGGAACATTGATGGCATAATAATTTGAAGGCAAAAATGAATTCACACCATAATGTTTCAACTAAATTGCAAGCCAATGTTATGTAAATGGTAACCCTCGAACATGCAAAATTAACATTCCTGGAACATTGATGGCATAATAATTTGAAGGCAAAAATGAATTCACACCATAATGTTTCAACTAAATTGCAAGCCAATGTTATGTAAATGGTAACCCTCGAACATGCAAAATTAACATTCCTGGAACATTGATGGCATAATAATTTGAAGGCAAAAATGAATTCACACCATAATGTTTCAACTAAATTGCAAGCCAATATGTTATATAAATGATTACACATGAACATTCAAGATTAAAATTCCTTGGACATTCAATATTGATGTTCTTTAACAACGTTACGATAACTTTAGCAAAATTAATTCCTGTAACATTCCACTCTACGTTATGGTAAAACTTTTGCACATATTTCTGCGCAATATTCTTATGACACCATTGGAACATAATACTACAATGAGCATCTGATATTGCTTGTGAAACATTATAAAAATGTTTGGTTGGAATGTTATTTTACGATTACTTCACTTCTCATCACAGGCCTTAGGACAGTTAGAGTTTTCAACGATCAGGAGGTGTTTTCACTTCAGTGTGCTTGTTCTATCTGTAGCCTTTTCTTACTACTGTATCATTTATATAACCTCTACTTGACCACCCAGACGTCTATTAATTTCTCTGGTAGTGGGATCTTCTACCCCACTACTGCCCCTCCTTGTTCACTACTGTCCTTCCCTACTTGTTCCGAAATAAACGTACTACTCGACTGTAAGGCAAATGAATACAATTACATCTTGCAAAACTATAAATAGGAGTACAATGCAAGATGGAAAATACACACAATAAACAATGCAATGAAATACTTTCCTATGCTCTGCTGTCGGCTGTTTCTGAAGATATTTTAAAACTGATGCAAGTAAATCATCGATTGAGTTGAACCCTGCTTGTGGCATCGGCTGCTTTTGACTTGGCTATCTTCTCCAGCTCTGCTTTAGTCTCCGCGATCGGCAAACAAGCATTGTTGCATGCGCTCTCAGTATCACTATATCATGCAGCTCTTCATTGTTCTTACTATTTTTGCTTGATATTTTAACAGATAACAAACTGTTCCAACCTATAGTTTGCACAAAACAAACATTAATGTCATAAGCTTCAGGTCTAGTTTTAGTGCTTTTACAATGACAACTGTTGAAAATTATTGATCTTAAACCACCTAAATTTTTTTAATGATTTTAGTGTTTTTATATTTTGAGCAATAATAAATTAAATTGGAAATATGTGATCAACCAAAAATGGTTTCTTTTTAAAAAATCTTAGTTTTTAATAATTAGTTATGGAGGTCCAAAGAGCTAACATTTGAAAACTCCATGAAATACATGAGATACTTATTCTAAGTCTTGCTACCTTTAACTCAGCACTGTTCTATTAAAAAATTACTTTTCCACACATATTATTAAACATGTGACAAACAATTATTGACATGAAAGATAGCATTGTCTCCTACTATCTCATAACAAACCGCAAATGGGAAACACTTAAACTATTTTTTCTGTTTAGCTGTAGCTAAACTTGATGAGTATTACTCTCCCACTTGGGAAAGCAGATGGGCCCTGTAGCGACATAGTACAGTACAAGTGTGGTCTTTTATGGCTTTGTAAACAATTGGAAGCTTCGAATAGTAAATGGTTAAACAAATTGAACCGCCTCATGATGCATTCAGACATTACAGTCAATTGAACACAGCAAGTAAACAGTGTACAATTAAACATGTGTGTAACAAAGCCTGCATACAAGATATACCTTTGCTTGACAGTAAATAATTTACAGTTTTTGTTTGACCTAAATTAAATTAGGTTTAACAAAATAACAGTAAAAGATGATAATAATTGATATGCTAAAATTTACTTTAAAAACTTCTTCAGATATAATTTCATGTGCGACTCACTAGCTCTATTTTTTGAAATATATATTTTTAGTTTTCAAAAAATTCCTTTTCTCAATGTTTTTAAAAAATCAATTAAATAGCTTTCTGCAGTTTGAAACTACAGAACAGCGAGTGTAGCAAAGTGTGCATGCCCATGATTAACACGCATGTTGTGCTATATGAATCCTAAATTCACAGGATGGCATATGTTTATTTGTGTGTATTGTCAAACCAAAAAGCCAAAAACCATTGTCAAGTAGCATCATGCAATAGAATGAAAACCTTGGTCATTTCTTCTGAAACAATTGTACGCAGTAACTTGTCTACTGTTTTAACCATGAAAATAAACTGCACCTATAAAAATGTTTGCCAGTTAAGAGTCAAAGATTCTTTCAATTCTCACAGCAGAGTAATTTTTTTGTATGTATAGAAGCTATCACTAATTTTCACAGCTAAACACAGGTTTTTTAACATTTATGTGTAAAGCACATTTTTGTATTACTTTCTAATCTTGACGACAACAATTATAATTGTGTAAGCAACTATGCGAAGTACCAAGAGTTGGAAATGAAGTGTCCCAAAATAGATTGTGACTATTGGTAGGGTTTGATAGAAAAGTGTGAACAATTTTTAATTGGCAAAACACTATTTGCCAATTAGAAACTGGGGATTACACTGCTTAAAGGAACACCAAAAGCAATAATTACATCATTTGCATCGATGTGGTAATTGTGACGTAGCATCAAAGAAAAGATGAGTGAGAAATGTGAACAAAGAATCATACTTTACTTGTGAATCACAATGATGTCTTGTAAGTAGTTACCCTGAAAAATTAAAATTGCTCACAAATCGTCAACACATCAGGAACCGAGACATAAAAGGTGCAGATACTCTGCTAATCAATAACCGAGATTATCGAACTTAGTAACCGCTTCATTGTTCTAGTTATTTTCCTTCAGATTATAGCAATTTCCATAGCTAGTTATTATTATTGTCTACTGAATTGATGCAGCAGTAAAAACCAACAAAACCATTTGACATATTTTAATTAAATCCTATAGAATGGGTTTTATTGTTGATATATTTGCAATTATTTTTTCCTTCTACTGCATCCAGCTATTGATCTGTTTAATTTACAAATCTACCCCATCAAATTGAGACTGTGCACAGAGTTCATAGAAAAAAATGGAGATGTACATGTATATTTTTTAAAGTGGTTGAAACTGACTTACTGGCTAGGGAGAAAGTGTAATTGTCAGTTCTAAGCCCTGCTTAAGTAGTCAGTTATGATTTTAGGTTGTTTTAGTTATTGTAAATCATTACAATTCTTTCTAGAGAACAAAATACAAACCTTGTGTTTTGCTAATAAAAATGACATTGTGTAATATTTTAAGTAAGTTTATTAAAACAATGAGTTAATTCTCAAATTTTAAATTTTCTTGTTTAATGTAGTTTATCTACCAGGATGGCCCAAGATTAAAAATGACCAAACAGGATTGCTTTTGAAATGCTCAAAAATATATTTTCAAAAACGATACCAGAGGTCATACTTCTCTATTTTCTTTTGCGTTTTGACTATGGCATTGGCTGGTGCTTTCTATCACAAGTTCTATGTGTATTTGGTGTCATATATTTAGTTTTTGTTTTATTATGACTGTTAAAATACATGTAAAACATCATGCATATGTTTAATAATGTTTCCATAAATGTTTCAAAAAAGTTAAAGATGGATTAGGTTTGTAAGGATTTGTGTGGCTTTTCCGTCTAACTGCAGTGTAAATATATCTATTCGCTATACTTCTTTGTTACAATTTCATGACAAATATAATTATAAACCAATGACTATAGACCAATGCAGGATTTCAAACATAATCAACATCATAAAGAAGCAAACTACTGAAAACAAAAAATCGTGAAAGAGTGTTTTAAGTTTACGAGTGCGGCGTAATGCAAACCTACACAGTGTTTACTATTTTGGTTACGGCTCGTGTTTCTAAAATATACTTTATTGTGCAATCAGATTATCCTTTGGGAACCTAAACACGCTTATGCAAATCCCCAAACGGTTCTCAATAATTCTAGTCTATTAAATAAAAATTTGATAAAGCATTACAGTCAAGAGCATGAAAATACCTCTAACAATTGTTAAGCATGTTTATAACCTATATACCAATGATCAAGATTATTATATAAGTTATTACATAAGCATGTAAGTAACTATATTATACATAAACATAACTAAAGCAATGTCCCTCTCAAGTCTCATGAATTGTAAAAAAAATACATATCCAAGTTGGTATATCATGTACAGCATAATATAACAAATTGGATATATGCTATGGTGGGCTTATTATAGTAAAATACAACATATTTAACAACATTAAAAATAAGACATTATAAAATATATTATTTTGATCTGACAATAATTTTTTAACAAGGATATTCTGTGAACAGATCAATGCAAAATGTAGCAATATGGACTATGTAATGGTTTAACTAATAGATGGGTGAAACGGATATTCTCTACAAAAAGTAACCAAAATATGTTTTGGCTATCTAAAGTCAATCAAGGCTATTTTATTTAGTAATGAAGCACGAAAACTTCCGGAGAACTCCAATTATTTTTATAGTGTGTAATGGATGTTAAATATTTTTTGTTGCAAATGGTATTCTGAGATGTATTTTTGAAAAATACCAAATTATGTTCACAGGCCTGTTTGAGTGCAATACATGTAATGCCTAATTTACATTCCTCAAATATCAGTAACCCTAAAAAAGTCTTACAAATCCAGTCAGTGTTTTTTATCAAAGTATTATGGAAATAACACAACAGGAGAGCCACTGGTCATTTGAAAAATGTATTAATCTTTGCAAGCTGTAATCTACCTATAGCAGTCGAAGAGGTAAGGTTTATCAAATACATCGGTTTTCATTTTCATAATAAAAACTTTAATTTTGCTTTTTTTCACAAAATTGAATTACACACAAAAACCAAGATCAAGTAGTGATCCATTTTATGTGGGTAACTAAAACTAAATTTACTGATTTATCTAGTTTCACATAAGATAAAATAGTTTATTTTTTCTATGGTGTACATATAATTATATAATACAATACTTAGGCGCAGTAGTTAGCAGTAAATCCAATTAAAAAAAAACACTCACTACTGGCACAAAAAAGCCCAAAATCATATTTATGATTGATCACTTTAACTTTCACTAATGCTTAAATCATTTGTGAATAATTTTATTAGTGTAATTATATTAGCTTAAATCTTTTCTGAACATAATAGTGTAAGCATATGTGCAAATAACTATTGTTAAATTAAGAGATATGTGAGCAGGTAGAACACAATAAGATAACAATGCACTCATATATTCAGTGGTAATTCTAAAAGAAACATAATCCCGAAAAATTAAGAAGAAAGACATGGTAATGCACCCCAAGCTGGCATAAAAATTTAGATCAATGCGGGTTTATATATTAGACTTAATCAACTAAGGCAGCTATGCAAACATTGCGAGATGCAACTCTGTCACATTTTACATGTTTGAATTTATCCTGTTCAGAGCTGTCGACTGTGTAATGTCAGATTAAAATAATTCTAAAAGAAGTATTTTTAAAAATTAAAGTCTAACAAAAACAGTAAAAAACCTTACAAATTCAAAATGTCCTAAGATTTGTAAAATACCTGGGGCTTGTACGTATGTCTTTTTATTTTTAATTTTTATAATGACATCTGATTGCATGTTTTAAAAAATTGGTTTGACGTAATCAAACTCCGGCGTCGATTAAAAAGCTTTATGTGTTTTGAACATTTATTTAAATTTGTTAGTTTATTTTTATTTCTTTAAACACCGAGGAACATGTTCAACAATGTTAAGTCTAGCTGTTTAACTTTTTGTTAAAAACTACTAGTAAATGGGATAGCCAGAAACTTCCACCAAGCACGTAAACCTTACCAAGCAAGCACAGTGTACCCGCACAATATGATTGTCATTGTTTTAGTGCTGACATCATAAGTGGAAAAGAAGTAAAGACAGGTAAATATATAAACCCATAGTAATTATCTAATGCAAACACACCTTGATTAAAAACATCAAAATTGTATATAAATACTGTACATATTAAAAAGTGATAACAGACTAACATGTTAACCTTAGTAACTGCGGTTACCTCCAGTGACTTTAATGTTTTCATTTTAGTTAGTGATTGGTGTCTGCGACAAATGCAACATTACATTGTACTTTGCTCAGTAGCAGCAGTACATACTGTAAGGTGTTATTTCCTTCACGACATACACATCACACAAACATTGAAGTCAACTTAATATCTTTAGCTCGCTAAACACATTCTTAAAAATAAGTTTTAGTAAGCATTTTACCAAACTGAACTTCAACTTTGACATCATCTACATGTAATTTTTGTCACTAATTTGGTTGAGCTTTTTTTTACTATAATTTATAACGAAGCCTGCCTAGCTGAAATACCGCGAGCATCATATTTGTTTAAGACATTGTGAGAGGAGTTTGGGCAACTAGAATGCTGAAATTTCCAGCAAACCAACTGCCATATTTAATTTTCAATAAACGTTGTGTATATGAACGACACATTTTTTTCTGTGACATTCTGCCTAAAAAAAACTTGCATGCATAGTTATCCTCATCTGGGGCACACTGTACAAGCAACCGATCCCAACATTCTTGGCATTCTTTTAAGGCTTTGAAAATTTTTAAACAGGTGAACACATTACTGAATCATATATAAACATTTGTAACAAATGCAACATTGATATATTACCTTTGTAAATGACTATCATATATATATGTATATATATATACATATATATATATAGTTTAAAATATATACTAAAATATACTAAAATATATATATATATATATATATATATATATATATGTATATAGTAGATGCAGTATGCACAGTCTCTTGCATGAAAGTGCTCAATATTAAAATAGAGCGATGTAAAATTCTACAATTTTATATATATATGTATGTAGATATATATACAGGACGATGATAGCGATTCTAATGTGTGGTAAATAGCTTCCAAAACTAAAGAAAAAGCACATTTATTCAAGCTAAATTTAATTAAAGTTTAAAGCTACAGCTGTTTATAATAATATAACATAATAAGATACATTTATGCAACACATATAATTTTGAGGTAGTTTTGTTATTGCAGATGAACGCTGTTGGTTTTATAGTAAGATTAAAAAAGTTGGCCCCCCTATGATCAATTGTTTTTTTGAAAATAGTATTCATCAGGTTTAAAAAATCTGAAGTTTTATACACAGATACGTTGAATACAACAAACTCTATTAATGGTCTTTTAAAAGGAATGAGCAGGGCAAATAAATAAATTACTTTCTAAAATGGTTGTACTACCCATTGAAACTTTGATATTTTTGGTTGGCAGTAAATAAAAAACTGAATTGTATAACAATGAACAATTAGATAATTTGGATAAACAACATCTAATGATAAAATAGATCACGATGCTTAACAAAATATTATTTTGCATATTTTGTTGCATAAGCTTTTGCAAAATGTTTTTGCAAAACTTTGTCAGTTGATAAATAATTTTTTTTCCATTCGCCTGTTTTGTAGATGTCTGAAATTTGTTCTTTAGATTATCTCGAACAATGTACTAAAGGAAGTCATCAGCAGCCTGAAAACAACAGAACAGAAGCTGTAGATAAACATTGTGCATGTGGATGGAAAACCCGAAAGTCACACTATATGTCACATAAATGCAAAGGATGTCATCTGTATCTTTGCATGTATCCTGAATGTAGATATAGTACCGACAATCAACGCCGAGTAACATCGCACTATAGAGAAAAACACTCAGAAAGTTCCTCAGAGAAAAATGCTTGCAGCAAAAAAATTTTAGCTCAAAAGGACCAATATCAGTGCAATTGTGGAAGCTTCCTTCCAATTAGAAACTACAAAGTAATTCGATGCTCAGATTGTGGTAACTATAAATGTATGTATAAAAACTGTAACTTCTTCTCTAAGTCTTCGGGAAGCGTTAGAGCACATCAAAGTCAAAAACACAAGTCTGAGTTATTTTCTATTCATGATGACTACACTTATTGTGTCTGTAACTTTGAAAAGTGTCGAACATTAGCGCTACCATTCATAAAGTGTCCCAACAAAGACTGTGATTATATATGGTGTTTAATAGGAAAATGTGTGAAAAACTGTTTGTCAATTGATGGCTGGAGATTGCACTGCAGGAGAGAACACAATCTACCTACAACTCGTTTATGTGATTGGAATAAATGTTATAATTGTGGCAAAGCATCTAAGATGAGAGACACAAATAAAGTTAGTGGAATTTGTCCAACGTGTGGACGGCGTTGGTGTATATGATTGTACCGATGAATTTGAAACGGATCTAGGACTTAAAGTGCATCAGGGAAGGAAACACAGAAATGTGTTGAGTTGTAGCAATGCTTAGCAAAATTTGTGGCAGCTTCAAATTTTCCCTTGTTGCTGCATTCCAGCCAATGGCTTTTGTTATACAAATGTTTTAAGTAATAAGTGTCTTTGTCTATTCAGTCAGTTCAAAATAAGAAATTCGTCAAAATTTTAATAGCAATTCAATATAAAGTAATAACAATCTAGTTAAATGAAGACTTGTCTTAACAGCTACTTTTGCAATAGATTATTTACATTTACTTCAATCATAGTTATTGATTTATGCAAATATTTACCAATGCCAGTTGACGCTGTAGACTAAGAAGATTAAGAGACTAGCTAACAGACCAGTGAGGCACCTTTAAACTTATGAACAGTTGAACAAACAAACTAATTTGCTACTAGCTCCTTTCACAGTTGTCTATAACTTACTTTATGCAATTTTACTCTAATTCCCCACGAGGCTTGGACTATTTTTGCGCTTGAGGAAAGTTGGGTATTTTGCATATATTTCTCTCATGAGCACATTTGGCTTTGTCCATTGCAGCTGAGGGTTGTGTAGTACCATTCTGGTGTAGCTATGCTTTAGCATTTATTCTGTATATGTTAGAGTTTTCATTTTCTATTTTATTTATTTTCTACTCAAACTCTTCTCATAATATATGGTTTGCCAGATATGAGTTTAATCTTTCTTTCTAAGTTTGAGCTGTTCAGTGTTTTGAGAATCATAAGCTGTTTGAGTTCAATTTAGGAATTTTGTGTGCACTTCATTACTGGATGCGCGTATCAGCTCAATTTTTTAAACAACTGCATTAGCTGCTTAGAACTTTTTTATCTTTGTAAAAGAAGTTTGTCATGAAATGGAAAAACATGAGTCATTCAACTTACCGTTGTTATTTTAGAATAGCACTAATACTTACACTCTTACAGAGTCCTAAACAGCTGATATTTATACTCTTACAGAGTCCTGAACAATTGGTTGTAACTAGTTGTCTGTTTTAAAAAACCCTAAGAAGAACTTAGATCACTGCCAAAATTTTTGATTTTTTAAACTTGAATAAAACAAAATGTTTTTTTTTTACTTTAACCCTTGTGTTGTGTTCTTTTTTAACATTAAATGACTGTTTGTGGTACATTTTACATGAGACAACTTTTAGAATCAAGCTAGATTCCACAAAGAATACTATACAAAAATTTCAATCAACTATCAAAAATTGAGCCCGAGAAAAACAATTAAGGTTAGAAAATGTTTGTGCCAAAATTTGAATTAACACGCATGAATTTCAAGTAAAATATTTCAAAATTCAAACTCATTATATTATTTATAGAGAGAATTAGTACCGCTCACTATGTACACTTCCGTTGAAACTAAACACCCAATTACGAGGATTCTCCAAACACTAAAGATGATAAGCACCATTGCGTATGGCAGCAGTTTATCAAAATAGTCCAGCAGAGAAAAAGCAATGCTATTTTCTTTTCAAAATACGCACGTAAAGGAACGAAAGAACATACCAAAAACTTAAAAGTTGAACATGTTTTTTTAAGCATTTGAAAATTGGTCAATTTCAAGTTATGCCTAGTTGTTATAATACAAAGATTTAGATTAAAGTTTAAAATAAAACACTAATGACAACCATTGAAACATTAGAGCATAGAAAAACCACTTAAAAAGCTACTAATTCTTACTAAACAATTCTCACAGTTGAAACTTGTTTCAAGATGCAAAACTAGTCAGATAATAATTTTATAAAAACGATGCTGTAGAACACTATAAAGCTGGAAAAAAAAGTTTGATACAAAGACAGTCACACACTATGAGGTAGCCTGTCTTGACAAGCTGTTGTTTTTGCGTAGTTGTCCCCCCGTCGAGCGGCGAGCAACAACAGCTTGTCACAAGACGTACTGCACCTGATGCATCAGCTGCACTTATAGGGAGTTGTTCTCTTCCGTCTACGCGGCTTGGCCGCGATGTGATGTCGGTCGCTCCATTGGTAATCATAACGGATTTCACGCAAAAATTTATGTAGAAAAAAACAAGATTACAACGTTTAACCAAAGACCAGTTTTTGTAATAAACTTTAGTAGAACTTAAGAATAAAATTAACTTAAAATAAAATCCATTAGAACAAATAAAACTGACTGATACAAAAATAGAAATAAAACTGACTGAGCGCACAAACAACGACATGTTTAGTCGCTGTTGTTGCCTAAGTTCTCAAGTTCTACTAAAGTTTACCGCAGAGACTGGTCGCTGGTTAAACGTTATAATCTTATTTTTTCTACATAAATTTTTGCGTGAAATGGGTTATGATTACCAATGGAGCGACCAACATAACATAGCAACCAAGCCGCATAGACGGAAGAGAATAACTCCTTATAAGTGCAGCTGATGCATCAGGTGCAGTACGTCTTGTGACAAGCTGTTGTTGCTCGCCGCTCGACGGGGGGACAACTACGCAAAAACAACAGCTTGTCAAGACAGGCTAACTATGAGGCTACCAATACTGAATAACTCGGCAAAAGAACGCAAATAGTAAAGCCCTAACATTCATTACTAGAGGAGACCATGTACACATTAAAAGCAAATTGTGTATCAACTGTTAAGCTTGACAGATGCAAAAATCTTGTGAATAAGCAATCGATTTTCAGCTAACAGTGCCAACAAAACATTTTCAGAAAGCAAATTAAGCATTTGAAAAAAGGTAATTTCTTCAAAAAACAGGTTTCACCAAATATTAGTTTGAACAACAAAGTTTATTCATGTTTTTTACAAAATATTTTTACTACAAAAAATGGAATGCCATCTAAAAAGAAACACCAAATAAACTGGCATATTACACGGTATAATGCACTTAAAATTCGGTCAATTTTTCAAAGGATACCAGCAGCAGTTTTGGACATTTCAGAGTGAGCGTTTTGAAAATTTTGCTAATTTTTTTATTGGGTAATTTCGCGTTTTACCTATTGTAGTCACTTGACTACTTTATAAACCATAACCCTGGGTCTAGACCAACAAGTAAACGGCAACTATTTCTTATAATTTACTGTATAAAATGACGTAAAATATAATTTATGTCAATTCAAATTTCTTAATATTTTGTAGAACGAATTACCTGGTACTAATCTTTGTAACTTAAACTGGGTATGATTTCTTATCATTCTTACTTATTGCTTACTATTATCATATCAAACATCATTCTTAATTAAGAATATACTTATGCCTAATTTTATAATTTGGTTTCTCACTGTGAACCACTATCAAGCACAAAATCTATTAAAATAGTATTAAAATAATCACATATAATCATTTTTTCATTTAATTCTGTGTTGATGTAAATTTTGTTAAACTGATATTAACAGGAAATTTAATGTTTAGGTTCATTTTATTTGTAACATTTTCATGATCCATTGCTTTAATACATAATAGTTAATGCAAGTACATTGACTTCAATTTTTCTAAAACCCATTTTGATAAAAGCCGAATTGGTACTGGTGACAGAAAAAATAAAAATTGAGCAAAATTGAACCAATAAAAATGTTTATGTAGAATAATTGTTATATACATGTATATATATATATATATTTTTTGTGACTGCCCGATATTTAAAACATACTTTTGCAAAGTGTACCCTTACCCTAACAAACGTCTCCAGTGCATACATCATGCAAGGTGAGTGCCTTAAATGTATGTAGACTTAAGAGCTTTTTAAGTTGTGCTATTGTTTCTCAACTTTTTTAGCCTGGAGTACCCGCCGACATACTTTACTCATAAGAAGCCTGTAGAAGAAATCAATACAAGGAGCATGAAAGAAACCAGCTCCACAGTTGCTGGATCAATATTAGTTGATTAAATTGAACTAAATAACAATCTTGATTTTGGTCGAGGATCATTTATTCTGTAGCAAAGACATGTACATGTATATATATTTGAGTATATGCTCGCAACAGGTGATATTTTAGGAAGCTATCAAACTCTCCAACAATTACCTGATTAGAGCAGACCTATGTATTTCCAACTTAAATATGTTGTGATTAACGCACAGCTCAATATTTTCAAATTTATATTTCAAACTATGATGTATATAATGTATGTTTTAGTTACTTTTGCGTCTTTCAAACAGTTTTTGCTTAGCAATCTGTATGCCATAAACTAAAGCTTATCAAATCTGTACTCTTTACTATCGAACATACTCTTGCAATAATGGCACAAATCTTGTTTTACTTATTGGGCTGCTACTATCAAAACAGTATGTTGCCTGTACTAAACCAACTAAATTAGGTAGCCTGCTAGTTGTTTTGATGCTGTATAATATACATTTGCAAAGCATCTTAGATGTCGGTTTGGTTGTTTTATAGCATGCCAAACTTATTAGTACCACTCAGAATCAAAACATCGAAGTACATTTCCACACCAACTCAATCTAATGTAAGTTAATTGTTCAGAGACATAGTTACTTTAGAAAATGAATTCCAAGGAGTAAACAAGCACATTCTTTTAGTCATAATATGTTTTAATAATATTTTTGAAGGGGCCATAGTTCGGGATGCATACATAATCATCCCTTTCTTTTTTAGCTGACGTTAAAATAAATACATAACCTTGTTGAGAGCAGATTACCTATCAATGCGTAGACTGATCTAGAGATCAATCATATTAGTCTTCACTTTGCTTAACAAAGGTTAGTTTTTGTTTAGCAGTGTATGCTATGCTATAACATTATATTAAAAGTGTTATATATCCAAGGGTTTATAATAACTAAAAAGTTTTCAAAGTGCAACATTTGGGAGCTTGTCTTCAATTGAAAATATTTTACCAGCAACTGAAATTATTAGCAGAGTAAAGTGTATCCATAATTTTATGCAATATTTCCTCTCTTTTCTAAATAGTTATAATTTACTAAACTAATGAAAAACAAGATTGGTGATAAAATAGCATCAGATCTTTTTTTAAAGTAACAAACAGGAAATATTTAATTCCTATAGTAAAAAGATGAATCAATGCTAACCATTAAACAAGGCATTCTGTCCCCTAGTTTTCCTCTGTATTGAACAAACATATATTTATACAGGAGTTGTCTCTACTTCATTCTTCGTCAACTCCGAGGAGATTTTTGTCATGAAAACACCATGATAGGGTCTTCTTACAAACTTTTTTAGAAACTTATTTAAACACAATAAAAAATTACCAATAAATGGTCTATTGATTATTATTTGTATGATAATTGAAAATAAAAGTTAGGTTATGAATATAGCTATAAAAATTTGTTATTTTACTGAAAATATTGCTTAATTGCTTAACATGCTCACCAGCAAGTCAATCGTGATCTGAAAAATGGTATAATACTTCACACTGTGATGGACTTTAAATGGCAGTAAACCTAGCTTAAATTGTTTTTGCTTCAATACTTTCTCTGTCAGATAATTAATGAAGCAACTCAATTATCTACTGATATTTTTATTGCTAATTAAATTACAAGTTGAGTTAGCTATCTTGTTATCTTTCTGTTTTTTATGTACACAAACAATTATTTGCAGCAATATATCATAAAAATAGAGCCATTAGTTATTATCAAACTTGAAATGATGCAAAAAATGCCACAATTCTTTACAGCTGGGTCTGCTATTTAAAGTCATAGATAGAGCAGATGGTATAACTTTTAATAGTTTAAAGTGCCTTAAATATAAATAACTTAACATAGATAATTTAACATGTATATTTCTCTCTTGAAGAAATGTTAAAAAGAACTGGTATTCAGGAAGTATTTCTAGCAAGCAACTAGGAGAAATCAACCGACTGGAAATTTGTAAATTTATCACAAGCAATGATTAACCTGTACCTTTTTTACGCGTGACATTAGTCTATGTCTGTACAGGTTTAGACAGTTTAAATATATCATTTTTTGTTTTTGTCAACAATCGCCACAAGTGTGTTAAACTCAAATTTATATTTTAAATTCCTAACTATTGCCATTTACAGGAGTTCCAACAGAGTTCATTTTAAACATTTAACTCAAAACTTTCTCACACAGGTTACCATTATTATATTTATGCGAATTAACTTTTAGAGTTTCATTTCATTATGACCTCATTCATAGCTTGTAGATGTGAGATTCAAGACTACAATAATTAAAACAATATATTCATACATCAACTGATTGTCTACACTCAAGAATTAGGAATAATTTACTCTTGGTTCAGAATAATATAAAGTTTGTGTTAGACTGGCTGACATATACATAATGTTTTAAATAAAAGATAAGCTTTTACAAGTGAAAGGTAATGACACTATGAGACTTGTGGCAACAGTCTCCAGTAAGGAAATTATAGCATTGCAGTAGAGCATACACTCCTTTATGTTGACTATAATATTGGTAAAGTAACAATGTTAAGGATATTGAGAGTTGTGTTTACTTTTTTGCGCCAATTTATGCTGAATAGATATGGAACTGTTTGTATTTTAATTTTGGATTAAAATTGATGAACTCAAGCAATATCATTAAGAGAGAAACTTTCTCAGGATATTTTTCGGAGATGTCTCAAAGCATGATGATATTGACAATAACAGAGAATATGAATTTGTTTGGTAAGAGCTTCTGTTCAAAGTCTTAAAATCAAAGATTCTACAAATGAAAGCCACAAGCCACCCGCCGGCCACATTGTTCGAGTACAATGGTACCCACATCTATGTAATAAATTTATAGGCTGCAATCAAGAGTGTGTGTATACAATCAATTTTAACGAAATAGCCTTTTTTTACTGTTGCTCGCAAGCCTTACAATTACCAATCTGGATCATGATAGGTGTTGCCTCCTCTCTTAGCAGCCAAATACCTCTTCAACGAGGTAAGCAACAGATTGGATCCGTTGCTGACAAAAGTTATTTAGCATGGTAAAGATCAAATCATGACTCACACAAAGTTACTCAGCATGCTACGCATATAAATTTAGTTTCGCTTTGCTTATGGGTTCCGCCATAATTTTGCCTTTGGCAAAGCTTAAAAATTCTATATTTTGCTTGTTTTTTCCCTAGAGTATTTTGACTATTTGATGATTGGAAGGAGTTTAATAGTGTTTTTTGCAGCAAGATCCAGTATATTAATATATCTAATCAATTAATTTGTGTCGAAACTCTTGGTCAGTGGTTTTACAGCTGTTATAGATTCTATAAACTATGCCTGCATGGTACACATATATATAAAATAAATGAAAAAAATAGTTTTCTGTACCATTTCATGGTTTTATGTGCAGGGTTATAATAATGCAATTTTTGATCAGATTTGTCAACTCCCTGCATGTAGCTGCTGACATATAAAATGCCAGCTGATTTGCAAACCCAATTCCCTCTATAGTTTACTTTGCCTGTATATACAACTTCTAATTTTGAATGAATAGTTGAAAAGACAAAAATAATTTTTTGATCTCTACAACAGGCAATCATACTTTCAACTTTAGAAATGTTTGTTGTCTCTATTTTAATTGCTTTTCCATTAGACATTTTCATATATTTAGTAACACTTTCTCTGTTTGGACGAAGCATTGTCTGACAGTGGTTGCCATATAAGGCAGCTACATGCAATTTAGTTAAGTAAAACTAACTTTAAGTAATTCAAAATATTAGCTTTTACTATTTGTTTAGCTTCAAGTTTACAATGTAAAAGAAAGCTTACCATACACAGTTTCCTCTGATTTAAAAAACTGCGATCTAAGACTAATGACACAATATAATTTAGAACTAAAAGTCTTTTTAAAATAGAGCTGACGGCAAAAATTTACCAAAATAAAAATCTGGTCAATGTAAAATTTTCATTAATTATGTTAGTGATATAAGTAGAACATTAGTTGATTAAATAAAATAGAGAACATGACAACTAGAACTTTTTTGGGAATTATTGGTGTTGAGAATGTTTATTTGTAAAACCAAAAGTGCTATAGTTATATAATTAGTTCAACTCATTACAAGTTTAAAAATTAATGAGCGATAATTATGGGCTAAAATATCAAGGCGTATGCGTTGATACTTTGAAAAACATAAAGGTTATGCAACAAAAACACCAGTGTTACTATAGCAAACTTTAGCTCTCCCATTTAAACAAATTAAAACATTGTGAATTTTCAAGACTTAATCTTCTGACATATCGACCCAGGCTACACGTAAATAGTGAATATGGATGCTGGAATTTCTAGGTTTGGGCAGTATGTTCCCAGATGCAGAGCGCAGTGAAAAAAAGTACCTGCTATTTTATGTAAGAACTATGTGCTTGCCGAAATAATCATTATACCATTTGAAAGAATTGTCAGCAGAAGTCAATTTCATTAACACATGCGACCAAACTTCTTCGTAGAAATATTTCTGTACAAACTCATGTTTTTATTGGCTTACTGTTAAAAAAACTACAACTCAACAAACTTGCTTGGCAACTAGAGATCCCTGCAAAATTTAGATAATCCATTAGGCCGGCCAAAGCGACACTGCAATGTCATCAATGAGATCAGCCAGCAAGCTTGCGAGGACGGCCACCTGTTCTACTTCATGGTGATGAGATATGTAAAAACCTGCCTAAAGAAAACAAGCAAGACTGCAAACAAGATGGTTAGTTATTTGAACAACCAATTGCCTACAAAGGTGGCGGCTGGAAAAGTTTGGCCTAAACCTTTTTGATGTAACCATTTAATAGTTAGACAAGGTTCGGGTGAACTTTGAATGTGCTGTGAGATAAGAACTGGTGAAGCTGGTTGCAATCAGCTAATGACCCAGGGCCACCATGCACCAAACACTTTAAGTTAAAATCAAGCAACTTAACGACAGTTTGAAACAGAGAAACATTGCCTCAAAAATAGCATAAATAATGTGTTTTTAGACTATATCCAGAAAAAGAATCAGAAGTCCAGACATCTGAAAGCTTTTAATAGACATGAAAGGCATTATATTCCTTAATGTAAAATTATAGTGTGAACATGTAAATGCAAAACCAAAAGAAAGTGACAAGAAAACATGATTTAACAATGTGAACTACTAGTAAAACAGTTCCAATGCATTTTGTGAGATGGAAAATTAGTAGTATTTGGTTTTTGCTTACCTGGAAAACACCATGAGTGAATAGCTACTAAGTAAAATTTCATCATTTTAACAAGTTAAGTACTTTATGGCTCATCATATTTATACAATATATATAAATTCATTTACTTTTACATATACATCTGTACAATAATAATATATACAAATATGTTGCATACATATTATATATAATAAATTGAAACTTATTTGTTGCATATACATATACATAAGCCTGTTTCATACATACATATACACATGTATATTTTATATACATATACAAATATATATATAAACTTTTAAACCTATGTAGAAAATATATATATGTATATATGGATCTACACACCTATGCATTTTGTATACACAAGTATATATAAAAATATTTATATATGTTCATGTATAAACTAGAGGTACAACCAGGCATTGCCCGGTTGTACCTTTAGGTAATATATAAATGTTATCTGTGAAAAATAAGTAGATATTGGTTGTGTTTAACTTTTTTAAAAGCTTTCTATTTAAAAACATGTAATAAGAAAACAAAAACAAACATTATGCATGTGTCTCTCTAAAAGCATCACAAATATTAAAGGTTAAGATACCACAAATTGCAGAAATTGATAATGAAACCATAAAAACGCAAAAGATTGGTTATATCATAAATCGTAGGAAAAGGAAAATATAGACAGCATTGGCACATATACTTCACATCTTTGAAAGAGCATCATTCTGCAAAACAATTTAGGGTAACCCGATAGGAGCGGTTATTTCCCTAGCAAAAACTTTCAGTAGAGGAGACATCGTTCCAAATGGTACCTCTTTTGGTAAAATATTTTATGAACCATTTACTTATTCTCCGTTGTTAACAAATATTTTTGAGCTGTTTTCTGAGCTGGTTTAATTTCACCGTGTAGGCTCCTGTTTTGGTCGAGAATCAAATTTATGTTTTAGTTCTGAAATGAACAAATCTCAAAATCTTTGATTGAAAACCGAGTTGATCGAAAACTGAAGCAATTGAGAACCAATGTTCCACTGTATACAATCTGTACCAAATCACTAAATATTATTTTCGGGAGAATATATTGTTAATACTGATTTGCTAACACAAAATAGCTTTAGTTTGGGGACAACAAAAAAGCGTCGCATTTCACGGGGCTAAAAGAGTTAGTAGAGTTTCAATTATTACGTCATTTTGTGTGTAAACGTAAAATGATGTAAATGTTATGTACTATGTTTCGCTATAGCTTTTTCGGTTTTGTGGTTAGGAAAACAGGATTGCAAGTATGTGATCACCTTTTACTTAAGTTCAGATCCAGCAAAATCTCAAATTTTGATTTCAAGATTTTAATACCTACACGTATAGAGGGACAATCAAATTGACAAATACACAAACTTTGACAAATATATATATATATATATATATATGTGCATACATACATGTATATATATATATATATATATATATATATATATATATATTTATATGTACTCCGGCTACACACAGTACTGTTTCGGCTATTGCAGCCTCATCAGTGCAGCTCAGAGCAGGCCAAAGAAACAAATTACATTACCAATGAGATTTGACTTCCTGCCACGAAACAACTAAGTTACTTCAGATACTTTAAAAAAGTCACTGTGCTGACACTAGAGAGCTCAAATCACCAAGTGATGAGCTTTTCACAAATGCTAAAAGTGCAGCACCTCTCAAAGAGTGCTCAGTCATACCAAAGTGAGGGAGGATATACTCATGCTACAGACAGTTACCAGAGAAGCTGTTAATGAAAAGCAGCCAAAGCTGAGCAAAGTTTTCACAAAGAAGAAAAACAATGCACCATCAACACAACAGCACCACACACATGAAGCAACTAGAGCATTACAGAAGAAGCCGTGATACATGTGAGATAAAGTTTGACACCTGCCAGGTATCAGCCAGTTCAAATCTGCAACTTGCCATTTTGGTACAAATACATGTATGAGCATATTGAGCCAGTGTGTAATAATTAGAAAATGACCACTTCTAAAATCAGTTAAAAGAATTGAAACTCTACACATGATAAAGATTTCTGCTAATTCCGTACTAAGATTACATAGGGAGATAAAACTACAAAGTCAGACTATCCCTATAGAACTTTACACATGAGCCTGTAACAGCTTCATATCTCAAAAGATTTGGGAGAAGTTGGAAAAACCTGTCAACCAACCTAAACAAGTGTACAATAAATGAAGTCCACGACACATTACAAATACCACAGGACACTGTAAAATTGGAACCAAATTGTCTCTACAGGAACAGAAAACTTTCCAGTATGGATTAAGTACTGTTCAACACTTCAATATACTAGGAAGAACACCTATCAAGCAATTTAAAGCCTCCATTGATGATAAAATAGAAGAGAACACAATTTCTACACTCATCACTAACCAGCCAGACACATAATTACAGAAACATTGCAAACAACTAGACGAAAAACTTTCAGACTTTTTCAACAACAAACTTTGATATCTCAAATACTACCAACTGGAGATAAACTTCAAAGCTAAAGCTACACCAAAGTTTTGCACAGCTCGACCAGTACCATTTGCAATATTTGATAACTTAAAAGAAGCTTATGGTGCAGGAATAGCCAAAGGATTTTGGAAGCCAACACAATTGAATGAAGTTGGCACACCAGTGGTGCCAGTCAGAAAGCAGAAGCTACCAATACATAACTCTACAAACTTTAGAATATGGGAAGAATAATCCCAAACAGCCAACCATCAATTGGATACCGATGAAAATCTCATTCTCCTAAAGAACCTAATTCAATTACTAATAGGACGATATGATAACACCAAAATAGTGTTAGCTGATCTATATAACAAAGTTAATTCAGGAGAGGAGAGAGCAAAAAACTAGCATTATCTAAGCACAGAAGCGTTCCGCTACAGAATAATCTTTTTGGTATTAGTTCAGCAAGAGGTCGTTTGTCAAAGAGAATGGAACAACTCACAAAAGATCTACCAGGAGTTGCAGTCTACTTGGATGACATTTTTGTTAGAGAAATCGGATGCTAACAGCCATCTACAGAATCTGAAAAAGCTACTACAAAAGCTATCAGAGAATGGAATGATATGCAAGTTGTGTAAATTTTGTTTTCCCAACCTACATTACATTTGAATATTTAAGACTCAAGCTCACTTCAAATAGAATAACTAAAGAAATAAAAGCAGAAACAGTCTTGCAGATGCCACCACCAAATAATGAGGCAGAATACAGTCTTCCTCAAGATTGGCGCAGTTCTACAGCAAATTTCTGCCTTACTTATTAAAAATAACAAAGCCATTAATTACACTGATTAACTACCAAAAAGAGAAAAAATGGAATCGGGGCCCACAGCAGCATACAAGTTTCAACAAGATTGAAAAGATGCTTTCAACTGACTTATTTTTAACCCATTTTGGAACAGCATTAGACATCAGAATCTAATGTAATGCTTTAAAACTTGAATAGGAGCTGTACTATTTCACTGGTATGCTGAAGATGAAAAGGGACCCATCTCCAACACTTCAAAGATCTCCAACACTTAAAACACTGTCACTTGAAATATTCTAACTGAACCCTCTGAGTAGGATCTCTGGACAACTTGGGTTCCTCCAAAGATAAAACAATACTTGTATGCTGAAAAATATTTGTTCAAAAAATGAAAGAATGATATGTTTGCTGAAAAATAATATATCCTTATATTTAGATTATTGGGGTAACTACATGACAACAAAGAACAAAATATCCAGAATATAATGTTTTGCTTAAATAGACAGATACATTTAAATACATGTATGTCTATTTAGGAAAGACTTGCCAATCTATAAAAGTAAACTTCAATGCAACTTAAATAGAGAGCTTAACACAATGCAACATTACTTTGTCTCTACCTACGCTCATCACATTAACATAAGTTTGCTCCATAATATTATGAAATATTATATCATTTAGAGTCAAATGTGTACATCATGAAATGATCTCTACCAGCATCATATACAAAAAATGTGCTACAGGTAGTTCAACAATTGGGTTGTTTTCCTGCTCTTTGTTATGACTTAATCTGCTTTGTGACACTGTATTTCTAAGTAATTTTTGACTGCTCAAAACAAAGTTCAAACAATGTAACATTGAAATATCCTATGATAAACAATTATTCGAAACTTTTCAAAATCAAGAAGCCTCAGGTTGACTAACATGTTCATCATCATTATGCTGTGTTCATTATTGTAACAGTAATTCATTTTTGATCAACATTGTGAAACATTAAAGCTTTTTTGAAGATTTATTTAACTATCCGTGAAACAACAGCGGATGGTAATAGATTTAATCAAATTGAGAAAAAAAAAATTTTCTGTTTAAATTTGATCAAACTGTCAACTAGACTCGAGCAACAGTATGATGAAATCACTTTTCTTACTATTCCTTGTTTAGTTTTAATAATAAAACTGAAAGTGATCACGGTTTGTTATGTCGGCGAGCTATGAAGAACATTCAATCGTATATAAGCAATGGCATGTTTTAAACATGCTGTTGATGCTATGTTCTCAGACAGAGTAGTAAATTTGGAGATTATATTGATTGTTTGATGGTTGATCAACATTAAACACTGTCTACTCCATAGCTTAGCTTAACAGACACCTTGTAATTATATGCACATAAGTGAGCTTGAGAAAGTCAGAGGTAATCGAGCAGTGCAAGGAACAAATCAATTTTTAACCTGTCCTATTCTGAATAAATAACAATTTATTTGCCTAAAAATGAGTGATGAAAAGTTAAATATTCATACAAAGTTTAATACTTGATTATATATGATTCATGAATACTTTGTTCATTTGCGTAAAGCAAGAAGCTTTATCTCGATTTAACATGTATTTGCTAGTGAATATCTAATGTATTAAATTGTCATGTCATTACTTTTTATTAGTTTCAATAGTTGTTTAAATTATGTTCCATTCATTCATAAACTAAATGTAGGGCATTCACCTGTGATAATATTTTATAGGCTAGGTTTAAAAATTATTCAATACGCTTATTATTTACCAAATTATCATAACAAGCATCATTCATAATTGTATATGTAACACAGAAAAACACTTTAACAAAATCGGAAAGCTCATATCGGCATTTTGATTGAAATTGAATTGATAAAGCTCTTTTACTAACTTTGAACAAAAATTTGAGCGGAGTTGTATTATAACCTTTATATTTAAACTTATATTTGAATACCAATGTGATATAATATTATCATTCAAAACATGTTTTTTTTAGTACTAAAACCGAAGTTTTTTCATTAATTTCAAAATGTAGGCCTGGTAATTTCTTACTTTATAATTTCAAAATATTTTGAATAGAACTTTGTAAATGTGAGTTTTACCACAGTTCAGTTCACAGAAAAACGATTTCAGTTACAGATGTTTTTACCAATATTCAGCTAAAGATTTTTTTTTGTTAATAGACAGTTTTGGAACAAACAAAATGTGAAATTCATATTTTGCCTGATGCTATTATTAAACATAACTTGGCCATTTAATGTTTTTTGTATTTATTGATCATAAAATCTAAAGATGTGGTAGATATACTATATCCCAAACTGCCAATTTACTTCATTCCATAATGGTATTACAAGAAACCCTCCCTGCGCCAATACGCTTGATGTTTTAATTGGAAGTGCAGAGTATTTTGTAGTATTTGTTAGATTACCCAAGCCCAATATTGGGCTTTTATTAAAATTATTCCTTAATTTATCAGTGGTCCACTTAACAATAGTTGAAATTTCAATGCAATATTTGCTCGAGAAAGCTGTTTGATAAGGCACTATTTTGTTTTCATGCAATCCTTTGTGAAAATGTTTGTAAACTGCTGTTCTTATATTTTGTTTTAGACCATGGATCTGCCTTCAATTATTGTAACATAGCAACCAAAACACATTAAACTCGCTCACATCCTAATGGATTACCTTGAGAAAAGTTCAGTTCGCCATTATACATGTACTATAACTGAGAGCATTGCTGCAACTGATGGTTGTTTGAGGCAGAAACTGTATCAAAATTACTGACAAGATAGTTTATAGACTTAAAAAAATGTTGTGACCCAAAACCAGCCGGTGTGCTTACTTGGTTGGAATCAAGATCTCACTAAAATTCTTTCACTTTGAATATTTATCAAGCAATTAGATGTGAATGTGTATTTTTTCAGACAAAAATACAAAGTAGGTAAAACAGGTGCAACTGTACATTAGTTTAGTGAGTTTTCTAAACATGCATATAACCGACCTTGTATTGTAAAACATTTGGAACAGCTTTGTAACTCAGGAAATCTTATCTGCTACTTTTTACTTTCAGTATTTAAGTTGGTGCTTTGTAAATGGGTTTCTTTTTACAAATCTTTTATCGAAATTGCAACCACAAACAATTTCTCATCAAAAATGACTTTATACACCTATATAGTTTTGCAACTTAATACCCTACACCGACTCTGTTTATGCAAAAGAAACCACAGTGCTGCGTTATCTATGCTCTTTTTTGTCTACTGTCTGATGTTATGGTTATATAATTAAACCGGTGTCATACCTGAACTGCAATTTATCTCTATTAATTTTAGATTCACTGGGATAAATATGATGCAACGTAAATGTTAAAACTATGAAGTTTTATTGGTAACAAAAACCAAGCGGTGCATGACACTATTTCAATAACATCTGCATAAATGCTAGTAAACATCAGCGAAATATATGCAATGATATGTTTTGAAGTTTTTTAAGTTAAATATATTTGTATCATTTTTGATCAAACTAATGGAGCGGTCAAGATACAAAAGCATTGTATTGCCTAAAAATATTTTAACTGTGACATCAGGTTTGGGATTTGAACCACAAATCAAGCTCTATGTAATATTGCTCAATTTAAAAATAATTGCAAAAATTAAACATTTAAAAGTATACTCATACTATCACTGTGTAAAACAGCTCTGATGTGTTCTTTTTTTGTTTTTATTTGGCTGTCAAACAAGATTCTATAAATCTTTTTAAACCAGTGATTTATTGACAAATTTTTTAGCCATTGTTCCACTGCCTCAAATAAACAGAGCAGTTGAGCCAGAAACAGATTTGGTTTAAAAATAAACTTTGCTTAGCAGTTCCCTATTGATGACTATTTTTGAGCCCATTTCCAATTGGAGTAGCCATTGAAATCCATTTAACGGTGTCTCATGCTCTTTTAATTAAAGTGAATGTTAAGTTTGTTTCCATGTTTGTGTAAACCTTAACATAACTTTGCTTGCAGGTAATAATTCTTTCGATGGTACCCCTGAATAGTGACATCAACATGAATATTGCGGAGGTTCAATTGTTATAACACTGAAATGATAATTAAAACATTCACTTTAACAATCATGCTCTTCACAGTGTATTCTCAGTGTATTACACATAATAGCCAACATTATGTTTTTTGCAATAATAGTTGACTCATTATGTTAGGGAAAACTGTGTTCTCTGTAGTTATGGATGGCAGTGCACAGTAATTAATAAACTGCCTAAAATTCTGAGAAAAAACTTTGTAGAAAATAGTCAATGAAATACAAAGTATGACTCACCAATTAACATATCAGCTAAAGCTGATAAATAACAAATCCTAATAATCAAATATTCTTTGATTATTAGGATTTGTTTTTGTTTTTATTATTTGTTTTTTGAAACTGATGCAATCATGTTTCGTGGTTTTCTCTCTTAGGATGGCATTAAGTAGTGTGTTGTATTGCACGTTTATTGTGCATCTGGTGATAAATATATATTTTAATTTGGGTTTGCTTTTGATCATAAAAAACTTTATATATATTGTCAGTTAGGTTTCCATGGTTCTTTCAAATAATTTGTAGAAATATCTGGTTGGTTAGGTAGCATCTGACTTTTGCCTCTAACTGCCGTAAACATATAAACATCCAACGCCAATGAAACTGTATATTTATGTCTTATAAACAATATGCATAAATGCTGACAACACCTATTAAAAGGTCGAGGCATGTATTTATCTTCTGAGCATTTTAATTGTGACTATATCTGTTTATTTTATTTTTAAAAACTGCTAGCAGTCTAACTGTTTTAAAATTAAAAAAATCACAAAAGATAGACAAACAAAAATAATTTTTGATAAAATATATTGAAGTGTTCTGATTTTTATATCAGTTTATCAAGGACACAACTGTCATTATTTCTGACTAAAAGTAGTTACCATTATTATTGCTAAGGCTGTACAAACATTTATTTCCTCACAACCATCTATCAGATACCAACAAATAATTGGTTTCAAAGTTTTTTGCAATATCATACTAGGGCAATTGCTATACTACAAAGGAAGTTGACGAAGGTATTTGAAATTGGTGAAAAAGTAAATAAATGTGTCAGTGAAAAGCCTAATGTAAAAATTTATTTGAAAAGGTTTGCAGTGTTACATAGTAGCAGTACTCGCATACATAGGTCTATGGATAGAATGCTCAAACACCGGGCATCTGGGGACAAACCCATTATTTCAGCATCTGTCTTATAGTGAATACATATGTAAATACAAACCAATAAACCTATAGGCTATAAACCAATACAATATTTCAAACATAAAGAACATCATAAAGGAGCAAAATGACTAAAAACAAAAATGGAAAGGACAATTGCCATTTAAAAGTGCGACGTAATGCAAACTAAAATGATTAATTCTTGTTCAGCTATAGAAGATACTTTAGTGTACAATAAGATTACCTAGTGAGTACATAAATACTTTTCTGCTCAGCCAAGTATTGATTCACTAAAACTAGTCTATGATATAACACCTTGGTAAAACACGACAATCAATAGAATGAGAGGGCAACTAACAATGTTTATGCCTGGGTAGATGATGAACTATATAATAACATGAACATAACTAAAACAATGTCCTTCTCACATTCCGCAAATTGCAATACAATGAAAATTCGAGTTGGTATATAATCTATAGCATAATATAACACATTTTGCTATATATTGTAATGGCATACAATATAATAAAGTATAATATTTAAATAAAAAAACATGGGAACATTACACTAAAATATAATTCTTTGAAATGATCATCTACTATATAAACGGCAATCGTTGTGTGTGTGTGTGTGATTGATTGTCCGCCCTATAGAGTACCGTACTTTTTGGACTATTACCCGCAACTAGGTATCTAGGGCGCGTTAACGGGAATCGACGGTTAATACACGCATCTATACATAACCTACCTATTCATCGGTTTTACACAAAATCACGTCACCTTCGGTTAGCGCGTGCCTCTTTACGGCGCCCAACAACATTGGTGCATCCGGAAAGCTAAATTGCGGCCGCGTGAAAAAGCACCGTTCTGAGTTCGGCAGCCTATACAGCTATACAAATGTACTAATCATTAAATAAAATAAATTAATGAATAGTAATTTATATGCGATTAATATTTACTGCCAACGTGTACCGAGAAGGTCACACAAACGTTGATTTCTTGCGGTCACAGAAAAACGCAGTTCTCACCCACAACATTTCTACATAAAAAGGTAGGTATTTCTTAATCAATGTTGTATTGTCTATAAATCGCCACACTTCCACTACATAAACATTTCACTTGCGTCCGTGTATAAATTTAGCTATCGGCCTACTGCCAGCCATTTTGCCGATATTGCTTAATATGTATACGATATTTTTTCAATTTCAAACTCCATCTATACTGTTTGTTTTGGTTATATATTTCATTTTGCCAACATGTTAACAAGCACTGCTATACAAAAAATTGTTGTATCTAAATTTTGTGCATTTTAATTATCTGTCATATGTCATGAACATAAGTAGTTATTTGTTTTTTAACTCAGACGCATTTAATGAACTCGCACAAAAAATCTTCGTTTTTAGGTTAGAAACTCTCGAACGAAGATTTAAATTTAAATTTTAGGCTAATTTTATAGATAAATCTTTGGACAACACTGTCACTACTATAAAAGTCTTAAAGACCGTTGGTTATGTTATCAACTAATAATAAAATTCAGTTACTAGCAATTGCTGGTAAAATTGCAAAATGTGTCTACGGCGGTCGACGATAGAAAACGCATAAATGAGTCTACTTCAGTGAAAGGGTGGAAAACGTTGGATTTGCTACTGTTTGTGATAGTAAACATGTTCACTTCGTTCTGAGTTACTTTTATTCTTCTCCAGCTACGAGTACTACAGCTACTACAGAACTTGCACGGATACTGCTACTGCGTTTTACCTACTAAATTTCCACATCGAAAAGGTTAGTATTGTTTTATGTTATTGCTATTTACTATGTTATTGCTATTTTAATTATATGTTTAATCACAAAAATATGAATCAGCTATGTCATCAACATAAGTAATTGTTTTCTAACTTGATGGCATTTTCAAAACTTACACAAAAATGGTTGTTTCTAACCACTTCGGCTACAATTGCATAACCCAATTTCGCGTTCAGGTACAATTAAATCATGATGCTCTACAGATTATGACATGGGTCAACAAAAGTCATTTTAACCGTAGAAGCTCTCACATTTTTACATAGAACACCTATACTTTGGAAAGCAAAGAAAATTCTGTATCTGATCGTATTATCTTTATTTCAAAAATTAAAAATAATAAATATTGAAAGTAGCATGAAATAGCGGTTTTATTAAAATTTGTGTTCTTCGAACAATTTTGTCTAATAAGGGTAGCATGAAAATGTATAAAACTATATATAATACCAAACAATTAAAACATACTGTGTATACAATGCAATCTACAGTCTCTTCCATAGCTGTTAACTTATCTTCGTCACCACTCTGACTACTGGAAGTCTGCCATTTTTATCGCTGAATCGAAGCCTATACACTTCAACTACTAGCGTTGGTTATATTATCAACGAATAATAAAATTCAGTTACTAGCAATTGCTGGGAAAGTCGCAAAAATGTGTCTATGGCGGTCGACCATAGAAAACGCATAAGGGAGTCTAATTCAGTGTAAAGGTTGAAAATGTTGGATTGGCCACTGTTTGTGATAATAAACATGTTCATTTCCTTCCGCAGCTGAGTTACTTTTAATTTTTTTTCCAGCTACGAGAACTACTGAAACTACAGAACTTGCACGGGCACTCCGAGCCTGGCGATAGACAGTGGTGAGAAGAAAGCGAGCAGCGTATATTACAAAAAGCACACCATCTCATTCAATGTTAGAAATGCTTGAAGCAGTACAATGCCTTCCAAAAAGCCTATTGCCCAAACGCAAAAACAAATTGATTCCCGTAGAGAGAGATCAAATTTGCAAAGCAGCAGCAAGACGAGCAGAAGCTGCAGAGCAAACGCAGCTATGCCCACAACGAAACGGAACTGCTGCTGCAGCTGCTAAAAGAGCAGAAACCGCCGAACAAACACGGGTACATCGAGAGCAGGCCAGAATAGATGCTGCAGCCGCTAGAAGTGCAGAGACTACTAGACCGACCACAGCAGTAACTCAAACGGCTCAGAGCAGCCGCTACATCGGCCAGACGTGCAGAAACCTCCGAGCGGATGCAGCGGCGACAAGAAACATGATGCACTAGCTACAACAGCTGCTCACCGAGCTGAATTTTCGGAGCGGATGAAACGGCGACAACAGCGAGATGCACTAACTGCAGCAGCTGCTACCAGGTGCCGTGTATGGACAGAAAACTTCGCGCTAGACTACAGTCATGCAACACAGTATAGGGTTGAATTTTTTTTATGGGACGAATATCCAAAAATGCTCCAAATGTAACGCCTTATGTTGAAAAGGCGAGAGGTCATATATTTAGTTTATATAGTAGACTTTATTGATAAAATTTTTATCAACAACCACATTACTGCTGCACAGTTTGTATATACCATGTCAAAACACAGGCTATATACGAAGAACTGGTGAGTCATTATTAGTGTTTCAAGCATGCAGAAGTCACAATTCAACAAAAGCTGGCGGATAGCTAAGCAGTGCAACAGCAAAATATTTTCTAGAATTTCATAAAATATGTAAAACTTTTCCATACTGCCAGTTTGAACTGCGTCAGTTTGCCTAGCAATGTCAATGTCATTATCAGTTCTGCGTACAAAATTAGGACAATGCCGATTTGAGTAGTTCGAGACTGATGCATTGTAGACTAGCTGTAAAACACATCACATATCTCCAATGGGCTCTCCAACATTATTGACATGTACAACTGCATATGTGTATGCAGTCAGATCAGCACAAAAATTTCAGTAGATTGCATATTTTGAGTTGTTTTACGATATGAAAGACAACTCTCAATAAAACTATTGCTTTATGTAAATCTGTTCCCGAACACGGGTAATGCAGCTAGTAGTTTATAAAAAAACGATGTTTGAGCAATAAAAGCAAAATGCGGTAATAGAGGCTATATAATGATCTAATTAATATATATGTAAAACAATTATTATCAATAAAACACTAACCAACTGATGACAAGTCTTAAAAAAAGTTTTTACTCAAGTCAATCAAGGCTGATTTATTTGGTCTTGAGACAACTAAAACTTGAAGATCACTTTTCAAGTTTTTCAAAACCGTTTACTCAGAATAATTAACAAGAAAGCTTATGATTTTTTCTGCTAATCCGCTATTCAACCTAAATAGAATTTTAACTATCAAAAAGTTATACAAATACAAAGTACTGATAAAAGCACACAACACATTTTACGAAACAAACAATAATAGGACGATAACACATTTACCTACTCGTAAAACACACATCAACTTAAAACTACCTTAAACTTAAAAAAATGTTTAAATCAAAAGCTGGTCGATGTTGTTTGGATTATCAAGAGTCATTGCTATGGAATCTACTACCGGTTACACTGCGTAAAATTGTAAATGCTAATTCTTTCAAAAATTAACTGAAGTGCTACCTCAGACAACCAGACTACTAAACCAACTAGACATCCTTCTGCTAACTCTACTTTCAGGTTCCGCGCCTTGATTAGCCTTGCTATTGCGCACAGGGCCTCATCATCACCTTCCCTTGAGTCACATTTTTTTCCTATTTCTCTTGTCTTTTTATAATGTTAGAAACACTCTTCAAATTTTTTTTGTGTGGTCATATTATAGATGAAAATAAACAAACAAACAAACAAACAAACTTTATTTGTTCCTATACTGTTTTATGGATGTGAAGTGTGTTTATAAGGCAATTTTTATTCCAAATTTTTGTTTTTCAAAAACTGAAAGCTATATTTACAGCCATTTTGAAAGCTATGTATTTATTGCTTACTACAAATTCCTTAAATATTTGTACTATGATGAAGTCTTAAAAGGCTATCTAGTAGTTTTATCAAAGTATTATATAGATTACAAGAAAATAGAGTTCCTGGTCATGTGTAACATGTATGAATCTTCGCAAGCACTAATTTACTTATATTTGTCGTACAGGTAAAATTTATGGAACACTTTGGCTTTCATTTTGAACTAAAACAGCACTTTTTGTATTTATTCACAAAATTGATTCAATCGCAAAAACAAAAATTCAGTAATTACCAATTTTACGTATATGAACAAAAATAAATATTCTGATTTATCTAATAGTTTAGGTAATAACAAAGAGTTAAAGTATTTCAATGCTTACATTTAATTATTTAAAAACAGCTGTGTATAGTTAACAGTAAGTCTGATTAAAAAGGAACTCATTAGTGGCGCAAGAAAAGTTCAAATTGCTGTTGTCGGAAGATCTTTTTAATTGCCATTAATGCTTAACTCATCTGTAAACATGTTTCTTAAGAACCATTTTTAAATTGAAGGATCTCAGAGTAGATACAACACAATAACCTTAACAATGCACTTATGTAAGCCATTTTTTATTTCTTAAACATAAATCCTAGAAAAATGAAGAAAGTAAAAATGTAGCACATCATCATCTGGCATTCAAATATAAACAAACATAGACTTATATATTAGAAATAACCAACTCATTAAAACATACAACATACGCTAGATGTAACTTTGTCCCATTTCACAAACTCTGGTTTTTTCTGTTTAGACCTGTCAATTATTTAATTACAGATTGAAATCAATGGAAAAAGAATTGATTATGAAAAATAAAGTCTCGCAGGAACAGTTAAAAAAGATGTTGCAACATCAAGAACTTCTAGGTTTTTTGGAAGAGCTAGGGCTCATAGGTATGACTCGTTATTTTGTATTATTATAGTGACATCGAGGAACATGTGTCCAAAAGTTTGCTTGACACAATCAAACTCAGATGTTGATTAAACCATTTCATGTGTTGTTTAATATTCATTAAATTTTAATAGGTCATCTCCTTTTGTTTAAACACTTATGAACTTTACAAAGAGCGTTAAACAGTTAAAATAGTTTTCACTATATCTTGTAAAAACATTGCTTACAGAAAGCAAGCATCATATTGTTTCAGGCAGTGTAGAAGAAACTTCGGCAAATAGAGCATTGACATTTTTGTTAATTTGACATATTCGGCGCATCAAATGCCAAATTTTAATGCCAGGAAAATTTATTTGTTGTTATTGTATGACAAAAATATATTGTATAAGGACATTGAAAAACCTCAGTTGTGTCAGAGTTGGAAAGTTTGAAATTTTGAAAGAAACATAATACAGCAATCATGTTAGGATTGAATTCGCGGAGTTCATAATGCTAAAAAAAGCATGATTAACTGCCAAGCTAGGAATGGAACAACATTTGAAGCTGTGAAAGGTCAGCCTGTAAGACTGCAGATATAGGAATACATCCATGTTGGAAGCCGTGCTACAACAGCGCATTACTAGTCAACACAATTTATAACTAAATTGTTTGACAGGTAACACCAGCATAGGAAACTTGGAAAAACTAAGAGAAATGGCAATCTCTCTGTGCTGCTACAAACTCTGCAATAATTGATGTATTACCACTATGCTCCCATGTATCAAGCATAGTAGCCGTCTAACCATTACAGCTGATGAAAAGATATTAACAAGCTTGTCTATATAGGATGTCACCACTACAGTAACTGACAAAGAAGATGTATGGCCATATGCTAAGCACTTAGAGATACAACCACAACAAGGACATACGCTGTACATACATCAGACTGTCGACCAGTCCAAACCTAACCGAATATTTACAACACTGTTATATATATAGCTTATAACATCATTTATTATAGATTGTGTGATTTTGTAAAATCATAGTATAACAATGCATGACTTTAATTCTTTTAAAAAAACAGAATTGATGTAACGAATATAGAATAGCATGAAATATGAGCATCTTTATTGCCTTATCAAAAACAGATTATTATAACTGTCTCAGAATGAATATTATAGCAAAATTAATTTAGTGTGAATCAGCTATTGACGGTTTTCAGGTTATGGCCAATCTTGCACAAGTTATTGACTTAGTTTAATTCACGAGCGTATTGCGTTGTCATGGAATCCCATAAGATATCAACTGTCAAGGCGTCAGATAAAAAATGTCAGTAAGGAACACTGGCTGACACCGAAAACAATAGATACTGGCATTATGAAAAGGTTGTAAGAATCCAGGGAGATTTGACACTAATTCGAAAATAAGTATATAAGAAAGAGCTGGCAGCGAGCCAAAGCAGAGCTCATCTGGCAGCGAGCCAGGGACAGCAACTTGGCAGCGACCAAACAGCAAAATTGGGCGCATTGAGAGAGACTAACATAAGCCATAGGAGCCTACAGCAGCCAGCCTGCAAATGATCAACTTATGGAGAGGGAAACATACAGCAGATACAATTTACCCAAAGAGGCAAGAAGCCAGAGATGATCTGGCAGTGAGCCAGAGCGCATCTGACAGCGAGCCAGAGAAAGCAAATTGGCAGCGAGTCAAGCAGCAAAAGAGGGTGCATAGAGAGGCTAATATAAGCAATAAGAGCCTGCAGTAGACAGCTCGCAGAGGATCAACCCATTGAACATACAGCAGATATAATTTACCCACAGTGGTGAGAAGCTAAGAAACTACAAAGCCCTGAGAAAATAGAATTGGTTCAGCCCCTTGCCAGCAGAAGGAGCCATGACTACATGCCGCGTCACTAAACGCCTCGCAAACACGTAACGACCAAACCTGGAAAGGCCATAACTAAAATGGGCTAACTATACAAGGATTTTATTTTTTTTGCTTTTGTTAGATAGTAATGACAGAATTACAATTATTTTGGCCTTCCAAAGAAAATATAGTTTACAGACACTTGAAAACAAACCACTGGCACATTCTTGTTTTTTATTAGATAGTTGCCTACAATCAGTAGTAGGTCTTGCACTCTCAATACTATTTTTGTTGAACTCTGATATATGGGTTTGTCATTGCGATACTGCTTTATTGTTAAAAAAAGTTGCAAGAAGAACTATAGGAGTGTCTATCTCCATGGATGGAGTTGTAATTTCAATGTGGCCTTATATCAGCAGTCTGATTTTTGTGGAGCAAAAGTGCTATTTTGTCTGCGGTTACAACTTGCCTTGGGAGAAATTGAACAAAAAGGTCTAGAGGCTAACCATTACACATAGAACCACTTAACCATAATATTATTACACTCATATATAATACACAAAAAATATATTTTATTTTATCAGTCAAACATAAAATTATTTTTATTATTACAGTGTAAAAATTTATTGCAAATCATAGTTCACATTAAATAATTTAAATAAATTTAAATGGTTCCAATTTCTCCCTTGACAAAGAATATGATTATTTAATATATCAAAATTCTCCCTTGACACATTATAAGGCAAAAAACGTTGTATAGGAAGGCTAACGTAATCCATGGCAGATCATACTGGAAACTCATTGCAATAAATGCTGTACTACTATGAGGCTTTGAGGAATTTTAAACTAGTCGGCGGATTACTGAACTATATGTAAACTTTCTGATTTTTTAATTTAGCTAATGCCGATGCTAAACATTCATTTTTAAAACAGTAGGAGCAAGAAAAAAGGGTTAAAAGAACTATGGGATGCTCAGGCTAAAATATGCGGTATTCCACTGATACATCAATTACAGTTAAAGTTATCAAACTGTGTTCACAAGCCATTTTCTTTATTAAGCAAAACTAAAATGTTTGGCAATTGGTCTTTTACAAAATAACTGTGAATAGGGTTGCCGCTACATGAGGTGATAAACAGTCATTTGAATTAGCTCACCTGAAACCTCCAAGTGGTATCTCATTAAAACTTAGGTGTCTCCTTATAGGAAGCTATAATATCATTTATCATTTGTTGAACTTTTTTTATATTCATGCTATCAGGGCAACTATCTTTCTAATTGGGCAGAATTTGCAAATCTTAACAAAAAAGTTAACTGCAACTGAAATAGAAACCTTGACCAAAGATGCTATTGATTTTTTCCGGTCTATTCTTAAATGTATTATAAAAATGTTTGCTATAAAATAATATGACGTGTTTCATCATATGGTTTCAAATGCGCACATCATAAAATGAGGTCCACAAGTATTATTTACGAAAGCTAGTTAAATAAGAAGGTTGTTTTTCTGCTTTCTGCCATGATTCAATCTGATTTGGGACACTGTGTTTTCTAGTAATTTTGGACTCCTTAAAATTAAGTTCAAACAACACCAGATATAAATAACCCAATAAGAACAATCGTTTAAAATTTCTACAAAGCAAGTAACATCAGGTTGACAAACATGTTCATCAGCAATTTCGCTTTGTTTTTTAGTGAAAACAGCTTTTCATTTTTGAATGAACATCCTCTATACATAAACAACTCTGTACATTTGTTTTCGGTCGTCTTTCAGTATGTGCAGCTATAGCTATTACAATCTTGGTATAAAGAATTCATACTGAAAAAAGATTAGATTTTAGACCGTCCCTTTGCCTGTTCAGCTCTATAGCATTTCGGCCACTGAGATTGGTTGAGTCATAAGCAATGTTTGTTGCTCTATCAAGCAAACTACACAACGGAACGTTATGACTTATCGTCATTAGAAACCGTGGCACTTATTAGTAAGATCACTAAAACTTTATATTGGCAATGTGTCAGGCCAATAGCTAGTGGCAGACAAATCTTCTCTTTTTCATTGTTTTAAGCTGATATTTAACACCTGGACAATGACGGGACACACCGCTAGTGGAATATCACAACAGTTTAAAAAAACTGTTTCACAGAAACTCAGAAGACTATAATCGTTTTTAATCAAGCTGTGATCAAAAACGTTTCTGTTTAATTCAGATTGGTACTGCCTACTAGACTCAAACAGTGGCATGGTAAAATTACCCTTATTATTACTTGTTTAGCTTTAGGTAATCAAAGTGACAGGGACGAATATTTGATGTGTTCTGTTGGAGAGCTATGTAGAACATTCAGCGGCATAGAAGCAATGGCATGTTTTAAAGAAGCTATAGATGCTATGTTCTCAGATGGAACTGTAAACTGGGAGAGAATATTGGCGGTATGATTAACAATCAACATTAGGCAATGCTCACCCATAGCTTAAATTAGCAGACACACATTAAACTTATGCGCTTCCATAAACTTGAGAAAGTCAAGATAGTGCAAAGAACAAAACAAATGTTAACTCATTGTATTTAGAACTATTAACTATATATTCGCTCAAAAGATGAGTGATGAAAGGTTGAATATTTGTAGATGAATTGAATACGAAACTATATTTAATGCATGTATATTCAGTTTATCAGCGTAAAGCAAGCAGTTGTGAGTTGATCTCAAATGTGTTTACTAGTGAAAATGTAAAGTATTAGATTGCAATGTTGGTGTTTTTAATCAGTTTCATTAGTAAAAATATTTATTAGCTAAATGTAGTGCAAATACATGTGACATTATTTAATAGCATAATATGTTCAACACTCTTCACTGTGATTGGTATTTAACAAAATTCCATTGCAAACACCTTTTGTTAATGTTCATCAGAAAAATGCTTTAGAACATTTGAAAAGCCTATATTAATATTCTGATTGAAGTTGATGTTGTATTTGGTGAAGTTCTTTCAATAACTATGAATGAAGATTTCAACAGAAGTGTCAAATAGCCTTTATATGGGAAATTATAATTTATTGTGAACTTTTCATTAAAAAACAGTAATATTAAAATTATGTTTGTGTTACTACTAAAACATATGTTCACTCAGTAACATCAAAATATAGAGTTTGGTCATTTCCTACTTTCTATCTTTAATTCTCTTCGAAAGTGGCAAATACATGTAAGTGTTAGTTTTTCTACAGTTTAGTTCACAAATTAAACAATGTATTTGCTAGATTTTTAACCACATTCAACTAAAAATTTAGCTTGTTTATTTAACAATGTTTTTTATCGAATAAGATTTAAATGCATTTTTATTCAATGTCTAACATACTATTATTAAACATAAGTTGAATATGAAATGTTTTCATTAATCTATTTATGACAAAATCTAAACATATGGTTGTTGGAAAATATCCCAATCGGCAAAATTTAGTCATTCCATGATGGTAATACAAGAAAACTTACTAGCGTAAATGTACTTGATGTGAGAATCGGAGGTGCAAAGTGTTTTGTAGTACAAAAATGTTAGAAAGACTGAACACATGAATTTTTTTCAATTAAAATATTCGTTACACTAATAATCTGCCACATAGTAATAATTCAAATTGCAAGGCGCTACCTGGTCAAGTTCTCTGTTAAATGAGGTAGTACACGGTTTTTATACAATCACTTGTGAAAACGTTGGTAGATGTCTGTACTTCTAAATTGTTTTAGATCATGAATCTGCTTTCAACCATTGTGACATATCAACCAAAATACATCAAACTTGCTCCTATTCTGACGAATTACTTTGAGAAAATTTTGGTGAACCGTTATACTATAAATGAACACATTGCTGCAACCGGTGGATGGGTGAGACAAAAACTGTATCAAAATTGCGACGAAATAGTTAATAAACTTATAAAAATTGCTTCAGTCTGAAGCAAACAGGGGGTTTATTTGTTTATCAGCAAATTCACACAGGATGTTTTTCAAATTCATTTTTTTGCTAGCTAATAAAGCTACATTGTGTGTTTTCTAAACAAGGAGCAGATTGATCAAAACAAGAGCCACTGTTCAAAAGTTTAGTGAGTTTGCTAAAAATATTTTATTAGAGACCTTATAATGTGAAACATTAACAACAAATTTTTAACTCAGGAAATCTTTCCTGTTCTTATAGTTTCTTTGGTATTTAGGTTATTACCTTGAAAATATGTTGCTCCTTATGAATCTTCTCATGGAATTTGCAACCCTTGATCATTTCCGAAAAAATGACTTTGTACGCCTATGAAACTTTACAACTCACTACTCTGCATAAACTCTGTTTATGCAAGAGAAGCAACAGTGCCGTGTTAGCTCTGCTCTTGCCTCACTCAGGGTCAGATATTATGGTGATATATTTAAACCTGTGTGATTAATAAAGTTTATGTTTGGCTAAAACAATTTCTTAGATTTAGCAAGATTAAAATGGTGCTGCTGAGAGGTTAAAACTAACATGACCCGTAACACCTTCATATGTGTTAATGAACATCCCCGATATGTATGCAGCACAATGTTTTCAAGCTACTTTAGATTCAATATATTTATTTTATTCTAGATCAAACTAATTGAGGTGTCAGGGTACAAATGCCCTGAGTGGCCTAAAATTGTTTTAAAGATTACATCATGTCTAAGAGGTAAACCTTCAAATCAAGCAGTAAGTAAAATTTGCTTAGTGTAAAATTCATCCCAAAATTTGAGCATTGTTGGAGATGCTCTTACTATCATTGTGTGAATCAGCCGATAATGTTTTTTTTGTTTATTTGTTTATCAAATGGCATTATACAAGGCCACATTCAAAACTGGAAATTTTAGTCAGTTTTTCAGTCATTTCTCCAATGCCTTGAATGAACAAAGCAAATGAGCCAGAAACTGATTTGGTTCCCAGATAAGTTTTATTAAGAAGTGCTCCATCGATGACCGATTTTATACCACTTTTTTATTTGAGTAGCAACTGACATCTCTTTCACAGCAAGTCATACATTATTATTCAATGTGAATGTTATGCTGGTTTTCACATCTGTTAATTTATTGTTACGACTTCATTTGCAAGAAATAATTCATTCATGGTACAGCCAAAAAGTGCTATTTAACATAAATATGGCTCAATTTCAACTGTTATTGCGATAAAACAATGCTTTTAAAGTCATGATTTCAATAGATTATTGCAGGTATTAGAAAAAGGTACGTGTATGTCCATGTAATAATTTTGACTCATATTGCACTAGTAATAATAGTTATGAGTTGTTAATGATCAACTAGACAGTGCAAAGTTATAATTAAACTAGCTAAAAATATGCAGCAGAAAAATTGTAAGAAACCATCAATGAAATTCAAAGCAGGACTAAGTAAAAATATGGTAGCTAAAATTACCAAAAGAAAAAAACAATGACTAACTAGAAATATCACCCATTCTTGATACAAGTGCGACCTATTGTGAATAGAAGAATCGTAAAAATAGTTCTCATTAAGTTGCTGTGAGATTGGCTAGAAAGACTACGTTTGCTATATAGCTGCCGTGAACACAGCTTAAAGATTGGCTTGCAACAAATCTCACATTACGGTTATTTGGTATCAAAATATCTGTCATGTCTTACTCTGTTGTGTTATAAGTGCCAAATATGTAGAAATGTGATTACAAGCTCTTAAAAGCTCAAAAAACGAAAAGCCGCCATATATTGGAATCTCTTTTTTGATGACGCCTCTGCGGAGTTTGGTTATCATCTTGTCCCGTGATGTTCTCATGTGAATTGAAAGGTCAATAAAAAGTTCAATATAAAACTTATCGTAGCAATAGTTTCTGAGAAACCCTTCGGGTTTTACCGAAGACCCTGTATCAAAAATAGATGCTCGCTACTTTACAGTTTCAGCTTGGCCATTCCGTCCAACAAATCAACATCTGTGCACATGTCTGAGTTGCGATCATAAAAAAATCAAATTCTGAAGAGTTAAGACCCTGGCGCTTTGAGCCTGATGCTCTATCTGAAGAAGATCTTCTACAGAATCAAACCTCCCAGCAAGTAAGCACTGCCACTAGCCAGATCTTATGTGCCAAGCTAGCTAGTAGTAATAGTTCTCGCTAGAGAGTGATAGAATGAATATTATATATCCATGTATAGGATTTTAGTGATGATAATTATCGCTTCATATTGCGAAAAAATAATTACAGATACATGTATTTATTGAATGACAACATTACCAATTTTAATATTTAAACCTAGTGCTGCACTTATTTACTGTTGGATAACTTCGACCTGATGTAATAGCTATGGTTGCATAAACATATTTGTTCATTTATTTAGGAGCTATTACCACCTGCAACAGATTGGTGTGTTTGCAAGCGCTGTCAAGACATGCCATCTCTTTTTAAATGTTTGTGCTGCCATGATGCTGAATTTGTGCATCGTCTCTATGACCGCGGGGAGCAGGTTTGCATGTGTATGCATCCTGGTGTTGACGAACTTGTAGCGCCTGCACCCCTTGAGTTGGGTTGGAATAATTACCTGCGATATCATAGTGAGTTGGATTTTCATTTAATGCCAACAACTCCAAATCTACGCTAATGTGTCAAGCATTATCTACATTTTTTGTGTTACACATTTATTGCATCAGTTGAACACACATATTCTGAACTCGTGGAACACAAGGAAAACTGTTATATTTGGCTTGTACACTTACATGTACTACAGTAGAGAGAGTATTAGTTTTATGATTTTATTATATAAAGATCGAAATTATTTTGATGGTCAGCAATTCTTGTTTTTCAATAATTGTTTTGGTAGATAATCTATTCCCATTTGGAGAGCCATCGCCAAATGCTCGGGAAAGGTTGTGTGCATACCGCAATCTTGTTTTTGGCTAATGCCTAAAATCTTGTTTGCCTGCCTGCAAACTCTTCTTCATCATCCGTTGGTGGGAAAAAGCCCGAATCTTAGACACCAAGCAGGAAGGTAGAGGCCATCACTCACCGCGACGAATTTGCGGCATAAGCCAAAACACATGGTTGCGGTATGCACACAACTTTTGTAACACATCCTTTGTAATGGACCTCACTCTCAGGCCGTGGGTAATTAGATGGGACTGGCATCGCTTGAAGCCTTCCTGCTCCATAGCGATAGAGCGGGTGGTCTCTGTTGACTGCAAAGTAAAGAAAGTTTAGCTAGATGAGCAACTTCATGTTTATGTATTGATAACTATTAAAAAATTTGGATTTTTGTCAGGCTGTAAAGTAAAAACTGCCAAAGTTTTACATTGACAAGATGGCTCCTGACTATTAAACGGCAGCTCTAATCCATCATAATGTAGGCCCCGTATAGTGCGCAATGCCCCGGACTATCGCATCTACCGTCACCTGCCAAATCAAGCTCCCAATCGATTGCTGCCATCAATCCCTCGTTATGCAGGGTGTACTGCTCAGCAATACACTGTAAAATATTGTAAAACTTCATTATTCTCCTATATTAATTCGTATCACTATTATTAGTCCAAGAATGTAGAATTCTCTTTCTCTTTTTGTGCTATATTATGATGAAGAATCAGAATTTTAAATTATAATATATTTCACTTGAATGATGACATGTTTTCATTTCAAGAAAAAAATTGTATCAACATGTAAATGTCGTTATTTCAATCAGTGTGCCAAGCTTTTACTCACGTTCTCCAAGTTTATGTATAGGTAAACATTAACATTCACACCATGTGAGTATTCTCTTTGTTGGTAGAGGCAAATGCTGTGGCTTGGTATCACAATTTTCAGGAGTGACAGAAAACCGAGGTTCTGCGTAAGGCACCCGCCAGAAAAGAGTGATGCAGCTGCCAGCAGGGGGTTGATGACGTGAGCTCTGTTCACTCTGGCAGTTGTTTACCCATTGTACGATTGGTGACAGGAAGCACAATTAACCTTGAACTCTACCCATCCACCTTCTCACACAATTGTGAATAAGTAGAGGGGGCGCAGGCGTGACAGTGAAATAGTCGCTGGAGTGCTGTCACACTTACTATTATTTTCTCCTCTTTGAAGGAGGATTTGAGTCTGAAATCACAAGACAATAGTTGACTTGCAATAAGATTGGTACTATATAATTTCCTGCTATTATATCATATTTGCTTGATCAGAAAAAGAATGAATATATAGCCATGCAATCATGACACAGATTTTACAAAATCTTATCAGAATCCATGATATTGCAAACATAAAAATGTGAGTAATAGCTCTATGGATATTCTTTATATTTTGTCAAGTTTGGTTAAGTTCAACTCTATCTTACAGGTAGTTGGAGAGCATTTGACGCTGGCCAACATAGCGCTCAAACTCTTCCCAGTCTTCAGTGGGTGGCACAAACTCTTAGTCTAATACTTATAGTAATTATCTAATAATATTAATATGCTATTAACGATGATACCAAAAAATGACATTACCTATTTTATATAACATATCTATAAATGAGTTGGGTTAAGAAATTTGGCGAAATAAATCGTAAAACTGTTAACATTATTTTATCAATCATAGATTAATGTATTACATTTTACAGATATATATGGAGTATGAATTAGTTTTGTTATTATAATAAGAAAAATACACGTAATTAAAAAGATAAAATACTAATAATGTCATATTACAATTAAATGACATTAATATTGTTATATTAAAAATAGATTAATACATTAGTATTAGGAGAATACTAGAAAATAACCCGAGATACTACTACTAATACAAGTAGTTCATAAAATAAATTACTCACACGCTTTGGTGACATGTGGAGTATGCAAACATGTTAGAAAACATGTCGTCTTTGAAATGGCAAAAACAAAGGTAAGAGTAAGCAGGCGAATAAATAAAGTTTCTCACATCCAGCTTTACCCAGTTGCTCCACGCCCGGTGAAGGTCTGGTCGTTTCTCTGCTCTTGGTCAAGAAAAAAGGTGCTTCTCAGCTTGGCAGCTGCACAAACACGATTTGGCGCGTTAGACATTATGAAGAATTGCATTTAACAAGTTTAATACAAGAAAGCGTGTTTGCTATTTGCGATAGATCAAACTTGAACTGAAACTAACATTATCTGATCATGTGACTTACAATTTCTGCATATGACGCGAACAATTTTCACAGCATTTTTCGACCATCATAGCGGACCAAAAGGCTCATCATTTTTATCAGAGAATGATTCGCAATCGTTAAAGCTAAGTTTAAAAAATCAAACATATTTTTATGCTAAGTTTTGAGACATCAGTGCTCAAAGTTGCAGCATTACGATGCCGATAAAACAGACGCGTAATAACAATAGACATGGTTTTTATTGCAAGCGCGAAGAATATTTGTGAAAATATTTCGACGAATAAGAATGCCTGAAAGTGTAAACATAAACCATCTCGCACGCATACGTCACATTTTAGCCGTTTTGGAAAACGAATTTAAACTACCACTGTCTCGTGTGGCTGCAATTTTCTGTTTGTTTGTCAGCTTTTAAGAGCTTTTAATCACATTCCCACATATTTGGCACATACAACACAACAGAGTAAGACATGGCAAATATTTTGATACCAAATAACTGTAATGTGAATTTTATTGCAAGTCAACCTTTAAGCCTGTTCTCTACAGAAGTCCCTATTATTTTGGCTTTAGTTCAGACTTTAGTAGTCATGTCCAGAAACTATTTAAAAATAATTTACCAATAACTAATGGAAAGTTTTTCAGTCAGTCAAGTTGTGGTTTATATACATGTATATAGAACAATTTTGATCTAGACTGAAAGTTTCAAATCAACCAAAGATTCTTTCTCACCTTTTAGTTTAGACTTTATTTATTTAGATGAAAATAACACAGCAGCTCACTTTTACTGCCTACATATATGTGAATTGTACATGTAAATATAGAGTTGTGTATATATATGTGTAGATATATCTACAGGGTGATGATAGCAATTCTAATGTGTGGCAAATGGCTTCCAAACCTAAAGAAAAAGCACATTTATTCAAGCTAAATTTAATTAAAGTTTAAAGCTACTGTTGATAATAATATAAGACAATAAGATACAATTATGCAACACATATAATTTTGATGTAGTTTTGTTATTGCAGATGAACGCTTTTGGTTTTATAGCAAGATTAAAAAAAGTTGGCTGGCCTATGATCAATTGTTTTTTGAAAATAGTATTCATCAGGTTTAAAAAATCTGAAGTTTTATAAACAGATATGTTGAATACAACAAACTCTATTAATTGTCTTTTAAAAAGAATGAGCAGGGTAATTAAATAAATTACATTTCTATAATGGTTGAACTACCCATTGGAACGTTGACACTTTTGGTTGGCAGTAAATAAAAAACTGAATTCTATAACAATGAACAATTAGATTATTTAAATAAACAACGTCTAAAGATAAAATACATGTAGATCATGATGCTTAACAAAATATTATTTTGCATATTTTGTTGCATAAGTTTTTGCAAAATGTTTTTGCAAAACTTCGTCAATTGATACATAATTTTGTTTCTATTCGCCTGTTTTGTAGATGTCTGAAATTCATTCTTTAGATTATTTCAAAAGATGTACTAAAGGAAGTCATCAGCAGCTTGGAAACAACAGAACAAAAGCTGTAGATAAACATTGTGCATGTGGATGGAAAACCCGAAAGTCACACTATATGTCACATAAATGCAAAGGATGTCATCTGTATCTTTGCATGTATCCTGAATGTAGATATAGTACCGACAATCCACGTCGAGTTACATCGCACTATAGAGAAAAACACTCCAAAATTTCCTCAGAAAAAAACGTTTGCAGCAAAAGATTTTTAGCTCAAAAAGACCAATATCAGTGCAATTGTGGAAGCGTTCTTCCAATTAGAAACTACAAAGTAATTTGATGCTCAGATTGTGGTAACTATAAATGTATGTATAAAAACTGTAACCTCTTCTCTAAATCTTCAGGAAGCGTTAGAGCGCATCAAAGTCAAAAACACAAGTCTGAGTTATTTTCTACTCATGATGACTACACTTATTGTGTCTGTAACTTTGAAAAGTGTCGAAAATTAGAGCTACCATTCATAAAGTGTCCCAACAAAGACTGTGATTATATATGGTGTTTAATAGGAAAATGTGTGAAAAACTGTTTGTCAATTGAAGGCTGGAGATTGCACTGCAGGAGAGAACACAATCTACATACAAATCGTTTATGTGATTGGATTAAATGTTATAATTGTGGCAAAGCATCTAAGATGAGAGACACAAATAAAGTTAGTGGAATTTGTCCAACATGTGGACGGCGTTGGTGTCTTGTAAATGATTGTACCGATGAATTTGAAACGGATCTAGGACTGAAAGTGCATCAGGGAACGAAACACAGAAATGTCTTGAGTTATAGCAATGCTTAGCAAAATATGTGGCAGCTTCAAATTTGCCCTTGTTGCTGCATTCGAGCCACTGGCTCTTGTTATGCAAATATTTTAAGTAATAAGTCTCTTTGTCAATTAAGTGAGTTCAAAATAAAAAATTCGACAAAATTTTATTAGCAATTCAATATAAAGTAATAATAATATAGTTATTAAATGAAGACTTGTCTTAACAGCTACATTGCAAACGATTATTTACATTTACTTCAATCATAGTTATTAATTTATGCAAATATCTACCAATGCCAGTTGACGCTGTAGACTAAGAAGGTTAAGAGACTAGCTAACAGACCAGTGAGGCACCTTTAAACTACTGATCAGTTGAACAAACAAACTAATTTGCTACTAGCTCTTCTCACAGATATCTATAAGTTACTTTAGGCAATTTTACTCTAATTCCCCACAAGGCTTGGACTATTTTTGCGCTTGAGGAAAGTTGGGTATTTTGCATATCTTTCTCTCATGAGCACATTTGGCTTTGTCCATTGCAGCTGATGGTTGTGTAATACCATTCTGGTGTAGCTATGCTTTAGCATTTATTCTGTATATGTTAGAGTTTTCACATTCTATTTTATTTATTTTCTACTCAAACTCTTCTCATAATATATTGTTCGCCAGATATAAGTTTAATCTTTCTTTCTAAGTTTGAGCTGTTCAGTGTTTTGAGAATCATAGGCTGTTTGAGTTCAATTTAGGAACTTCGTGTGCACTTCATTACTGGATGCGTGTATCAGCTCAATTTTTTAAACGACTGCGTTAGCTGCTTAGAACTTTTTTATTTTTGTAAAAGAAGTTTGTCATGAAATGCAAAAACATGAGTCATTCAACTTACGGTTGTTATTTTAGAATAACACTGATATTTATACTCTTACAGAGTCCTAAACAGCTGATATTTATACTCTTACAGAGTCCTGAACAATTGGTTGTAACTAGTTGTCTGTTTTAAAAAAACCCTAAGAAGAACTTAGATCACTGCCAAAATTTTTGATTTTTCAAACTTGAATAAAACAAAATGTTTTTTTCTTCTAACCCTTGTGTTGTGTTCTTTTTAACATTAAATGACTGTTTGTGGTACATTTTACATGAGAAAATTTTTAGAATCAAGCTAGATTCAACCAAGAATACTATACAAAAATTTCAATCAACTACCAAAAATTGAGCCCGAGAAAAACAATTAAGGTTAGAAAATGTTTGTGCCGAAATTTGAATTAACACGCATGAATTTCAAGCAAAATATTTCAAAATGCAAACTCATTATATTATTTATAGAGAGAATTAGTACCGCTCACTATGTACACTTCCATTTAAACTAAACACCCAATTATGAGGATTATCCAAACACTAAAGATGATAAGCACCATTGAGTATGGCAAAAGTTTATCAAAATAGACAAGCAGAGAAAAAAGCAATGCTATTTTATTTTCCAAATACACATGTAAAGGAACGAAATAACATACCAAAAACCTAAAAGTTGAACATTTTTTCTTAAGTATTCAAAAATTGGTCAAATTCAAGTTATGGCTAGTTGTTATAATACAAATATTTAGATTAAAAACTAGAATAAAACACTAATGTCAACCATTGAAACATTAGAGCATAGAAAAGCCACTTAAAAAGCTACTAACACTTACTAGACAATTAATTCTCACAGATGAAACTTGTTTAAAGATGCAAACTAGTCAGATAATAATTTTATAAAAATGATGCTGTAGAACACTATAAAGCTGAAATAAAAACATTGATACATTGACAGTCACATACTATGAGGCTACCAATACTGTATAACTTGGCAAAAGAACGAACATAGTAGAGCATCAACATTCATTACTCTGGGAGACCATGTACACATTAAAAGCAAAGTGTGTGTCAACTGTTAAGCTGGACATATTCAAAAATGGTGTAAATAAGCAATCGATTTACAGCTAACAGCAACAACAGAACATTCCCAGAAACCAAATTAGAAATTTGAAAAAAATAAATTCTACAAAAAACAGGTTTCACCAAATATTAGTTTGAGCAACTAAGTTTATTCATGTTTTTTTACAGAATCTTTTTACTACAAAAATGGAACTATATATAAAAAAACAAACAATAAACACTAAATGCACTGGCAGATTACTGGTATAAGACACCTAAAATTCTGTGAATTCTTCAAAGGATACCAGCAGCAATTTTGGACATTTCAGAGTGAATGTTTTGAAATTTTTGCTAATTTTGGTTGATTGGTTAAGTTCGTGTTTTACCTATTGTAGTCACTTGATTACTTTATAAACTATAACCCTAGGTCTAGGCCGACAAGTAAACGGCAACTATTTTTGATAGTTAACTGTATAAAATGTAAATTATGTCAATGAAACTTTTTCAATAAATTGTAGAAAGAACTATTCGGTATCAATCTTTTAACTTAAACTGGGCATGATTTGCTATCATGTTTACTATTGGAACTACCTTATCAAAGATCATTCTTAATTAAGAATATACTAATGCTTAATTTCATATTTTGGTTTTTAACTGTGTACCACTATCAAGCAAATAATCTATTAAAAACAGTATTAAAATATTAAGGTATATTATTTGTTTTATTTAATTTTGTGTTGATGTAAGTTTTGTTAAACTGATAATAACCGGAAACTTAATGTTTAGGTTTATTTTATTTGTAACATTTCCATGATCCATCGTTTTAGTACATAATAGTTAGTGCATGTACATTGAGTTCAATTTTTCTAAAGTCAATTTTAATAAAAAAAGATATATAGAAACGATAAGAAAGATATGTAGAACAATTGTTATATATTTATATATATATTTTTTTTGGGACTGTCCCATATTAAAAATGTACTTTTGCAAAATGTACCCATACTCTCTAAAACCTTGCAAGTGCATACAGCATGTGAATCCCTTTAATATAGACTTTAGAGCTTTGAAAGTTGTGTTAACGTCTTTCAACTTTTTTTAGCCTGGAGTACCTATATACCGAAATACTTTACCCACACTGAGCCTATGGAAAAAAATACATACAACATATACATTTTGTGTTATATGGATGGTGATAGTCTATCTACCGATTGATTAACGCTACGTTGTCGTCTGACAAACTGACGCGTATGTAAATCATTTCGTTAGTAGAGCGAAGCCAATGCTCATTAACTTGTATGCCTTTAAATTTCGTTTTAGCTCAACGAGATTACCGCGGCAAGGAAAGCAATGCGCAGTAGCTAGGAATATTGTATAATAAAGATGAAAAATCCCTACGCATTAATGTCCCACAAATGTTCTATGCGTTACCTTCCTGGGATGTTAGCTAATAGCCTTGAGACAATATTATGGAAGAAATGTTCGTGGAATAATACGCAATGTTCTCCCAATATTGTGGGAATGTTATGCAGGATCATTTGCTAACATTCCAGCAACGTAATTCCCACAACGTTGCTGGGACGTTGTGGGAAAAACGTTCCAGCAACGTATTTCCCACAACGTTGCAGGGACATTATGGGAAATCTGTTCCAGCAAAGTATTTCCCACAACATTGATGGAACGTTTTGAGAGTTACGTTCCAGCAATGTTTTTCCCACAACGATCCTGGAACGTTGAAAATGTGTCTACAAATAATCTTGTGGCAACGTTACAATGAAACGTTTCTGGGACTTTTCGGAACATCCCTGGAACGTTCTGGAAACGTAAAATTGTTAGTTGGGCAGCTCCACAGTTGCTGGGTCAATATTAGTTAATTAAGTGGAACTAAATAACAATCTTGATTTTGGTCGAGGATCATTTATTCGGTTGCAAAGACATCTACTATATAACTGTCAATTGTTGTGTGTGTGTGATTGAGTGTATGTCTCATAGAGTACCGTAATTTTCAGACTATTACCCGCTATTAGATATCTAGGGCGCGTTAATAGGAATTGACAGTTAATACACGCTTCTATACAAAACCTATTCATCGGTTTTACACAAAAACATGTCACCTCCGGTTAGCGTACGTGTGCCTCTTTACGGCGCCCAACGACACTGGTGTGTTTGAAACAGCAAATTTGCTGCCCTGTTATAAAGCATCGTCCTGAGTTCGACTGCCTATACAGCTATACAAATGTACTAATCATTAAATAAAATAAATTAATAAATAGTAATTTACATGCAATTAACTTTTACTGCCAACGTGTACCGAGAAGGTCATGCAAACGTTGGTTCCTTGCGGTCACTGAAAAACGCAGTTCTCTCCTACCAAATTTTTACGTAAAAAAGTAAGTATTTTTTAATCAATGTTGTATTGTATATGAATTGCCACACTTCCACTACATAACACTTTCACTTGCATCCGTGTACAAATTTAGCTATCGGCCTACTGCAAGCAATTTAGCCGATATTGCTTGATATGTATACATTATTTTTTTCTATTTCAATCTCGATCTAGAACGTTTGTTTTGGTTATATATCTCATATTTCCAACATGTTAACAAGCTTTGCTATAAAAAAAAATGGTTGTGTCTATACTTTGTGCATTTTAATTATCTGTGTAATCACAAAAATTTCATATGGCTATAATTTCATCAACATAAATAGTTATTTGTTTTTAACTAGGATGCATTTATTGAACTCGCACAAAAATTTATTGTTTTTAAGTTGGAAATTCTCAAACAAAGATTTGAAGTTAAATTTAAAGGCTAGTTTTATAGAGAAATATTTGGACAACACTGTAACTACTATAAAATTTTTAAAGATTGTTGGTTATGTTATTAACAAATAATAAAATTCAGTTGCTAGCAATTGCTGGGGAAGTCGCAAATATTGCGTCTACGGCGGTCGACCATAGAAAACAACGCATAAATGAGTCTACTTCGGTGAAAGGGTTTTAAACATTGGATTTGCCAATGTTTGTGAATGTAAACATGTTCATTCCCTTCTGCAGCTCAGTTACTTTTTTTTTTCTTCCAGCTACGAGTACTACAGCTACTGCAGAACTTGCACGGGTACTGCTACTGTGTTTTACTTACTAAATTTCTACATCGAAAAAGTTAATATGGTTGTATGTTATTGCTATTTACTATGTTATTGCTATTACTGCTCAGTGGCATTTTCAAAACTTACTCAAAAAATGGTTGTTTTTAACCACTTTGGGTACAATTGCATAACCCAATTTCGTGTTCAGGTACTATTGAATCATGATGCTCTACAGATTATGACGTGGGTCAAAAAAAGTCATTTTAACCATAGAAGCACTCATATTTTTACATAGAACACCTATATTTTTTGGGAAGGAAATAAAATCTTGTATCTGATTGTATTATCTTCATTTCAAAAATTAAAAATAATAAATATTGAAAGTAGCATTAAATAGCGGTTTTATTAAAATTTGTGTTCTACAAATATAATAGACTAGTAAGGATGGCATGAAAATGTATAAAAGTATATATAATAACAAACAATTAAAACATTATACTGTGTATACAATGCAATCTACAGTCTCTTCCATAGCTGTTAACTAATCTTCGTCACCACTCTACTGGAAGTCTGCCATTTCTACTACTAGCTACTACCAAACTTGCATGGGCACTCCGAGTGTTGCGATAGGCGACGGTGAGAGAAAAGCGAGCAGCGTATATTACAAAAAAGCACACCATCTCATTCAGTTTTAGAAATGCTTGAAGCAGTACAATGCCATCCAAAAAGCCTACTGCCCAAACGCAAGAACATATTGATTCCCACAAAGAAAGAGACCAAATTCGCAAAGCTGCAGCTAAATGTGCAAAAACTGCAGAGCAAACACAGCTATGCTCACAATGAAACGAAACTGCTACTACAGCCGCTAGAAGTGAAAAAACTGCAGAACAAACACAGCTATGCCTACAAAAAAGCAGAATAGTAGCTGCGAGAAGAGCAGAAACCGCTGAGCAAACACAGGTTAATCAAGAGCATGCCAAAATAGATGCTGCAGCCGCTGGAAGTGCAGAGTATACTAAAACGACTCAGCAGCGACTCAAACGGCTCCGAGCAGCTACTATATCAGCCAGACGTGCAGAAACCTCCAAGCAAATGCAGCGACGACAAGAACATGATGCACTAGCTACAACAGCTCATCGGCGAGCTGAATTTTCAGACAAGATGAAATGGCGACAACAGCAAGATGCACCAACTACAGCAGCTGCTACCAGGCGCCGTGTACAGACAGAAAATCTTGCACTTGACTACAGTCCTGCAACGCAGTATAGGGCCAAGTTTTTCTAGGGACGAGTATTCAAAACATCTCCAGATGTAATGCCTTACGATGGAAAGGCGAGAGGACATAAATGTAGTTTATATAGTACATTTTATTGATAATACATTTTATCAACACGACCAGATTACTGCTGCACAATTTGTATATACAATGTCAAAACACATGCTAAAGACGAAGAACTGGTGAGTGCTGGTGCTGGTGATAGCTTAGCAGTGCAATAGCGAAATATTTTCTGGAATTTCTTAAAATATGTAAAACTTTTCAATACTGCCAGTTTGAAGAACTTCAGTTTGCCTAGCAATGTTAATTTCATTATCAGTTTGGTGTACAAAACTAGGACAATTCCGATTGAGTAGTTTGAGACTGATGCATTGTAGACTAGCTGTAAAACACATTGCATATGTCCATTGGTCTCTCCAACATTATTGACTTGTATGTCTGCATATGTGTATGCAATCAGGTCAGCACAAAAATTGTAGTAGATTTCATGTTTGGACTTTTTTATAGTATGAGAGACAACTCCCAATAAAACTGTTGCTATACATAAATCTGTTCTCGAACATGGGTAATGCAGCTAGTAACATTATATTAAAATGTTACATTTCCAAGAGTTTATAATATCTACAAAGTTTTTAAAGTGCAACATTTGGGAGCTTGTCTTAAATTGAAAATATCACCAGCAACTGAAATTATTAGCAGAGTAAACTGTAGCAATAATCTTATGCAATATTTCCTTTCTTTTCTAAATAATTATAAATTACTATGTGAATGAAAACAAAGATTAGTGATAAAATAGCTTCATAATTTTTTTTAAAAGTAACAAACAGGAAATATCTAATCCCTATAGTAAAGAGATAAATCAATGCTAACGATCAAACAAGGCATTGCGTCCACTAGTTATCCTCTGTAGTAAACAGACCTTTACTTATACATGAGTTGTCTCTACTTCATTCTTCTTGTAAACTCAGAGTAAATTTTTCGTCATTAAAACACCATGATTGGGTCTTCTTATGAACTTATTTAGAAACTTATTTAAACGTAATAAATAATTGCCAATAAAAGGTTGATTTATTATTATTTGTAGGATTATTGAAAATGAATGTTTTGTTCAGAATATAGCTATAAAATGTTGTTATTTTACCAATAAACTGCTTAGTTAACTCACAAGCGAATCAATCTTTATCTGAAAAGTGGTATAATTATCACATTGCGATGGGCTTCAAATTTTTGAAATCCTAGTTGAAAGTGCGCTCGCTTCAATAACTTCTTTGATACCAGATTATTAACGAAGCAAATCAATTATTCACTGATTTTTTTATTGCTAATAAAATAGAAACAGCAAATGGTATAACTTTTAATACTTTAAATTGCCATATACTTTAATTTGAAAATAAATAACTTAACATAAATAATTTAACATAAATATTTACCTCCTGAAAAAAATATGTTAAAAACAACTGATATTTAGGAAGTATTTCTAGCAAACAACTAGGAGAAATCAGCTGACTGGGAATGTGTACAATTGATCACAAGCAATGATCAACCTGTATCTTTTTTACGAGTAACATTAGTCTAGGTCTGTGCAGGTTTAGACAGTTTAAATATATCATTTTCTGTTTTTTGAACATTAGCCACAAGTGTATTAAACTCAAATTAGTTTTACTACATTCATAAATATAGCCAATTACAGGTTTTCAAACAGAGCTCATCTTAAACATTTAGCTCAAAGCTTTTCCTCATATGTTACCTGAGATTAAAATTTTTATAATAATTTGCATTAACTTTTAGAGTTTTATTTCATTACAACCTCCTTCATAGCTTGTAGATGTGAAATTCAAGACTACCATAATTAAAACAATATCTTCATGAATCAACTGGTTGTCTACACTCAAACATTAAGAACAATTTAGTCATAATTCAGAATAATAATAAGTTTGTGTTAGACTGGCTGACATTTCCATAATGTATAAAATGAGATATAAACATTTAAAAGTTAAAGGTAATGACACTATGAGACTTGTTGTAATAGGGACCAGTCAGGAAATTATCGCATTGCAGTAGAGCGTTAACATCTTTCTGTTGACTTCAACATTAGTAAAGGAATTTGGTTAAGGATATTGAGAGTTATGTTTACTTTTCTTTTTAGTGCTATTTTGTGTTGAATAGATATATAACTGTTGCTGTTTAAATTTTGGGCTAAAATGGATAAACCTAAGCAATATCATTAAAAGAAAACTTTCTCAAGCATATTTAGCGGATATGTCACAAAACAAGATTACATTGACAGTAACAGAAAATAAGAACTTGTTAGGTAAGAGCTTCTGTTCATAAACTTAATATAAAAGATTCCATAGCTGAAAGCCACAAGGCCGCCGTATTGTTCAAGTTCAATGGTACATACATATATGTAATAAACTTATGAGCTGCGCTCAAGAGCGTGTGTATACAATCAACTGTAAATAAATATGTTTTTTGTACTTTGCTCTCAAGCCATTCATATAACAATTTGGATCACTATAGGTTTTGCCTCCTCTGTTAAGAGTCAAAAACCTCTTCAATGAGCTGGGCTGCACACTGATTCTCATTGCTGTTAGCATGATGGTTACGTAGCTGTTCTGTGTCATACTGTCTAACGGCTGGCCGATTGTACTCACATCCGGCCCAGTATCGTCTTGACTGTGGCCGGTAAGGCCAGTCAGAGTCACTGTTGTCTTGACTGCGCTAATCTGTTTTCCGTTCAGCAATCAGCCAGATGGCAGGGAGAACTGGTCTTTGGAGCTGGTATGTTTTTTTCTGCTGCACTTTTCTTTTTACAAAGTTTAATAAAATTTTAACTCTTGTTTAGAATTACTCACTAAATTAATAAAAAGGACAATAAAAATCGTACTGTAAACGGACACATTTACATTTTATTTTTTAGTCAACTGCTATATATTATTGTGAACAGTGGCTGGTTTTAGGCTTTTGATTTAAATAGATAACAAAGTGTTTACCGGAAAACCATGAAAAATATTTTCTTTTGCAATTGCAGGAGGTCACACTGTGAGTCTGTGCTTTGTAAGCCAATTATGCGAAAATGTTGCTTGCGCTTTCAATTTTATAACTATACTTGTGCGTATTGCTAAATTGCATACCTTTGAAAAATATTTATTATAACTCCAATTAAAAGCTTTGCTATTTGAACCCAATATTTTTACCCTGAATTATTTCTTCATTGAGCTTTTACAAGTTTCTAAATTAAGAATCTGCATAAATTTCCTCGCAACATATCACTGAGTAAATACCTGATGAGTACAAAGTTTTCTCAGTAAGTAGAGCAACAAGTTGGACATTACATGACAATTTAAAAATAATTACTAGCAGTACATAAATGATCAAATTGTGGCAACATTCTCATTCCCCTAAAATTCAATGCCATGAAAAAAGACCCGCTGCACATATTCTAAACTAGGCTTTTGGAGTCTTCCATAGGTAAATTTTTCTAATAGTTATACAACTTTGTTATGCTTGAAAAAGAGATTTTTACATAAATCTTACACATTTATTTTTCCCTTTTATATAGTTCAAATAGTTCTGTAAAAAGTAAAGACAACCGAAGTAAGAACCATCTTCTTGAAATTTAAAAATTACCAGTTTTTCTATCATCAGTCTGTTTCAGTGTGACCAAATCCAACAGTCTGTGATAAAGCTCTGCGGTACCCTGTTGGAAAGTTGTATAAGAAGCTCAATAGCACAGAAGCTGCAGCATGTTTTAAAGAGTATTTAGACATCCTGTTTGCAGACAGCATTGTGTAGTGAGAAGGAATATCAATGGCCAAAAAAACTTGGATTACCCATTTTCTTTTCCCACAACATTTAGACTGAAGTGAACAGTTTCAACTGCTCAAAAGCCATATATTCAAGGCCCACTAATAGTATTATGTATGCTTTTTGAGCTTATGATCTGAAACATAATTAAAAAATTTTGTTTTTTTAAAGCGAGTCTGCAATTCAAGAAACAAACATATTCGACTCAACATATGGGAGGTGTTTCACTTTAGCTTAATCTCATCTCCTTCTACAATGTAAATTTAAGAAGTTAATAAAAAAAATTTTCAGACTTTATTAGTCCATCTAAACCACATCATCATATTTGTGTCAATAATAGACACTCTCATTGAAAGTTTAGGAGAGAGGTCATCTGACTGAGAGAGGTCATCTGACTGAGAGAGGTCATCTGACTGAGAGAGGTCATCTGACTGTTCCTGGCAGCTAATTTAAAGTTGAAGTGCCAAAAATGTGCCCTATTTGCAGACTGAGCCAAATACTTTGGACACACGGTGAGCAGTAAAGAAGTAGCAACGTACAAAAATAAATTCATTGCAATAAATATCTGGCTTTATCCCTAACAAAAGAAGCATTATGTTGCTGTTGTAAATTAGCCGGAAGTAGGGATGGAAAGCACCTAAAAATATGTAACATTGGGTATTTTCTATTAATTGGGTTGATTCTATATTTATTTTATAGCTTTAGGCACAAACCTAACATTTAATAGAGTGCCTATTAAAACTTTTAATTCTACATTGAATTGAAATTGGCTAATTTTGTTTCAAGACATACTATAAGGACCTAACCGAATATCTCTCTTAGCCTTATGCAGAACCTTGATGATTTACTTTTTAATATTGCATAAATCATTGAACCTATTCCTTTGATTGCTTTCAAAGTTAAGTAAAAAATATCTGCTGAGAATCAGTTGATTGATTTAATTGAACTAGTTTAAGTATGTGTCATGTTCATAGATGTTCAGTTTCAGATGATTATTAGAACTAGTTCTATGCCAACAGCATAAAAGCTAGAATTATTAATACTAATAATACTAATCCGTAGCTAACATGATTGTTTCAATCTGCCATAATTAAGAATATTTATATATAAGTAATATCACAGTTATGAATACCTTTTCACAAGCTTTATTTTATAAGTAACATGAAAACAACAACTGTGAACTCGGCTTGTAATGAGGACACCAACAGTGGAACTCAAAATGTCTCAATTTGAATGTAATTATTCTAACTATTAAGCCCATACAAAATAAAAATAACGCAGCTATCAAAAAGATCATACAGAAATGTATATCGTCATAAAACCATGAAATGCTTACGAATTATAGAGTTTGCAGTTATAATTATTTCATGACCATGTACTCAACATTTATTGCTGTATAAATGTAGAATGTACAAGTATAACTTATTGACAATCCACAAGTTTTAACTATAGTTTAAACTAGTGATAAAACCAGCTAATGGCAAAAAATGAATTTTGCTGTGCTGCTGGCCGTGGATTAAATTTTTTTTAAATGAAGGTTGTTTAGCATTACCATTTACTTTTCAAGCCTTTGTGCAAACAAGTTTCTTACTGCTAGAAATATAATCAAACAATTCAATTTAGCACTTTGAGAGTAAAAATGGGTACTTGAGAATGAGACACCTTTTAGTTATAAGCTAAGATTTTTTTACTCTGATTCATAACATATAAACTGCATCTCATCTGCTGTGTTCAATCAAGGGTTGGTGCAACACTGTGTATCTGACTTTTGCGGTATTTGACAACCTTCTTTAACCATATCTAATTTTGATAAGATAACAGTATTTTTTGGTTGAGAAAAGTTGTAAATATAGTACAAAGACATTTGGCCTCAGCAACAAATATGCTTGTATTTTATAGAGTTTGGTCTATATCGGACCTTTGCTGCTAGTATAATATTTTTTTGTTCAACAAAAATAATTTTGAAGGGAAATAAATGTCAAAACAAACACTCCAAAATTTTAGTGTGATTTGAGGTTTAGGCATATTTACGGTTTAAACAACTGAGTTAGAAATTTTGAAAAAATAAGTCACATAAATGTGCTAGGCTTTCCCATATATTCGTTTGTTTTGTAGTAAATTTTAGGAAATATATTTATGAATGCTAAAGCGTCTCTGACTGCCAGATAATCCAACTTACCAATCTTTGATGAAAAGAATGTGCCAGCCTAAAACTTTTTGACAAGTGATTATAAAGTTATATTATCTATCCACATTATAACATGATCAAGATTTATATTTATGGGGAGGGAATGAATAATATCAACAAACTTCTGAACTTGGACTTAGAAAATTTATTATTTATAACTGAAGTTTTGTGTGGGAACTTTGAGTGCTGTTGATTAATCCTTCACAGCTAAAATTAGAATGGTAATTGTTGAAAAAACAGCATTCTAATATGCAAACAAAGTTTGCCATTTTTTAATTGTTTTTTTTTTATTATTTTGCATCAAAAGAATTACCACATATTTTCTATTAATTGCAGTCTTTGTTTATTGTAGAAAGTTTTCCAGTGATCCATCAACAAAGTAGTTGATAAAAAATTTTGCTCGCACTTCCCTATCAAACACCAAATAAAATCACAATATGTTATCAGACATCTCATGTATGAGACACCGGTGTCTCTCTTCTTCATTTGGTTACACACACAATAAGTATAGTTTTCAGGGATATAAAACAATTCAGATAAATGTGTTCTGAACTGATGACCTCTAACACTGCCTGCTGTTTTTGATAAAAAAACGGCAGGATTTGTACATATATTTGTAGATTCCACACTGCTGACATTGAAATACATTTAGATTCCTAATTGGTAAAAAGAATTCACAGTCACATAGCTCCTTCTTTCTCAAATTAGATGAAAACTTAACAGTGAGTGTCTTTTCAAGAGACTTAGGCAAATGATTTGGTCTATAATGATCTGCCACTTGGCTTTTATTTCTAGGATTAAATAATTTTTCGAAGTTGCCACTTGGAAACATGCAAAGAATGCGGCAACATCCTGTGCATTTGCAGCTCGCAGATGATGATTTTTTTGATATGTTTCCGCAAACACAGAGTTTTGGCAACCTCTCCATTTTGACTTTTTTTAGTTTTATCCTTTCAAAAAATTACAAAGTTTCAGAAGAGGGTAACTCAATTAACTAAAATTTAAAAATTCAAAAAAATAAAAGGGTTGCAAAGCATTTCTATTTATTTTTTTGCATTGTTTTCAATTGCTGTCACAAACTATTAATTCGTAAACTTTAGCTTGTCATTATTCTTATGAATTAAAAAAGTGGTGTAGTCAATATCAATTAGGATTCTATTTTTGTGTACTTTGAAGTGGACTGCTTTTAACTGCAACAAATTCCATAAAATATGTTTTCAAATATGTTTGAAATATCATTTTATTGTGTAGTGTAGGCTGATACATGTATAGCGCTGCTTGATCTACTTAAATGCATTATTTTAAAATTAAAACAATTTTTTTCCAAAGTGCTTTTTTGTTGTGCAAAATTCGAAAACACCAGGTAATTTTCTGCTTTTAGAATACGTGCATATAGAGTTGTATTTTTGAGTATCAGGGCAAACACTATTTTAAGTATTTACAAGTTTTTAAACTAAGAAAGTTTATATCGAGACACATTACTGACATCATTATGAGTTCTGTGCGTACACATTGCACAAATAAACTAATATTAAAAAGGTTGCCTTTTGAAGTATGAGTTAGGAACAGCGGATTTTAAGTATTTTTTTGTTTTCTTTTTGATTAATTTAGTCCACAATAAATTATATACCATGATATAATGTTAATTATTATTAACATATAATGATATAATGATAGGTTTGAAATGTCAAAATTAAATACCATTAAAACCGAAATGAAAGTTTTATGAATAAGTTTAGGACAAACAATAACTTTTCTAACTGAATAAGTTTTTTAGCTATTTGGAAGTGTTTAGTATTACTTACAACTTGTAACTCATGAGTTTTCTGATAAACATTCATTGCCATATTGCATGAACGTTTGGTTTTGATGTCCAAAACGACATCTACTTCATATGTTAAACATTTTAATCTGAACAAAATAGATGCTCAGCAATAAATAAAAAATTGTTTACGTTTCATAATTCCAGAAGGTATTTTAGGAATCATTCAGAATCAATTACATAAATAAGATTGACCGTTGCAGGTGATCAGAAATGCTTTAATAGTCAGTGTTATTTGACTTACACCTGTCAATAATACCGCTATGGTTAGCTGATAGATTTGAGTTTATGTTACATTTAACCTACAATAGGTGACACACGATTAAAATTAGACTATTGAGCAGCTGATCTGAAATTTGAATTATAAAATATTCTATAAATATTATAAAATAAAATAATAATAATATTAATGATAATAAGAAATGATGATAATAGGTGGTCAACTAAAATTGTAGTTTGGGTTCAGTAATTATCCAAATTAAGCTTTATGTTATGGAATGTGTTTCCTTGTCATGGATGTGCAGTTAAATTTAAAGGAACTTTTTATGGATCGGTTTAACATAAATTTTATATGCACAATAAAAGAGGACATTGTGTAAAAAATCTATTTGATTTTAAGCAGCAAAATAAAAATCAAACAAAAAATTACTTGTTACATATACGCTGTTGCTGGCAATGCTTTGCCAGATATCAGGTTTTTTGGTTGAATTTGCATTATCCACATTGAAAAAAGCTTTTTTGCAAACACTAATTTTTAACAAGACAAAAGCTAAAAATATTCAATAATCTTTAAAAAGAAATTTTTAAAACTGGCTCTATTTCAGTTGTCTAGCATTTTTGCTAAGATATTGTAGATGTAATAAACAAACCTATAATAAATGCTGTTTGTCTAGTCGCCTTATGAGCCTTACCTATCGATCTTGTATGTTTAAACATTTCAAATACTTCTTTACTCTGGAGCAACTCTGTCATGGTTTCCTGAAAAACTTGGTTTGAAAAAACTTTGTTTGAATCTCTCTCTTTCATTCTAAAATAAAATATGTGACAGCTGTGAATGAACAAAACGAAAGGTTGTTGTCTTTTCATTTGAAAAAAATGTTGTTGTATATCCATTCCTAAAAGATTTCCTTCAAACGCACTTGACTAAACAAACCTTTTCATATGTGTGATTGATTTTTAGATTTTTTATGTAGAAACCTGCATATTTAAAGATAATTTCAAACTGAAAATTGCAGGAACTATATTAGTTTCACTAAGGCTACGTTTACTATTGTATAAACAAACATAGTATTCTGGCAAGTTTTATTGCCAGTGTATGTATCTCATTCATACACTCGTTCACACATTAATTCTCGTTTTTTCATGTGTGAGTGTGCGGGCGTGTGTGTGCGTGCGTGTGTGCGCGTATGTGTGTGTGATTGTTGATTGTTTAATTAGGTATATAGGTTAACAAAAGATTTAAATGGTATATAGCTAAACCAATACAGACTCTCTGGTAGTTTAAAACCGGCATCAGGGCAGCGCAACTGGCAGCTTGCAAAAGAACAAACACAGTTATGACATCACCAATGTAATCAGTTGGGAACAGGCGCTTAGCACACTTCACTTTTATAACACTTTAAGTCAAATCATAAAAGTCATGTCAATATTTGTTCATTAGATTACTTTTTGAACTTTAATTATTTTATAGAGTTATATTTTAAAAGCATTGCTTGCCTTTAGTTGGGTTCATAAGTTGCATATGTAATTTTTCGAAAATTAATATCATTAAAACACTGAGAAAGTGAGGCACAAGCCAGATTTAAAAAATGCATTCTAATAAAATGAATACAATTAGTTGAAAATTATTTATGGCTTAATTTTAAAGTAACAATTGCAGCTTTTTTTCAGCATTGCCAAGCTCTTTTGAGCTAGTGAAAACTCTAAAAACTTTTGTAAAACCCCCTAAAATCGGTTCTATAATATAGGTGAGGGTGAACAATGTAGAATACAAGTGAATCACGGCTTTATTGTTAAATTACCATATCAAATGGCATATTTATGTATGTATGGCTGTGTGAAATTGTGCAGTTGATAATGTATGTTAGAAGCAAATAATTATCAATTGACCTATATACACTGTTACCTGTAAAATATACATAAGTAGATTACTGCTCTTGATAATTCAAACAATGTGTAATCAGCTTGCTATATCTTGTGATGTTGGAACTTATTTGGTTAAACTTATCGAGTGTTTATGTCTATGTTATGACACAATTAATTGATTTATTTAAACTATTTCAGTCAGAAAACTTCCAATTAGTGTAGCTTATCCGTCCCTTTTTATTAAACACTGGTTATTACTGTTTAGAGAGTGTAGCAATTGTGTACTTTAACCAAATACAAACAAGCTAAAAAAATTGGGTCTGAACAGTTTACTATAAAATCTTTGTTAAGCTCATAAAAATAATAAAATAAAAGTTTTGCTTTAAGCCTTTTATGTTTACGGGAGTTTAATTTCCATCATTTTCATGCAGCAACTTTTCAGTCTTACACAAAATTACCTTTTATTTGTAGTAGACATTTATATAATGTTTTACTTACTTAATTAGTAAGTATAAGTATTTTTCCACATTACTAACTACCTAGAATAAATAATATAACAAATTGAGTGTTTTAGCTTGAAGATAACTTTTACCCACTGTGTGGGAATACAATCAAAAAGTGATTAAATATTAAACTCATAAACATTATGGTTTTCTGTATTTTACTTCATCCATTATTAGGAATATAACATTGAGGATAAGTGTAAATGTAGTTATAATATTGATTTGATTGAAAAAGAAATGCAAGCTTAGTTCCCACTCATTGAGGAGTGATGAGGCCCACTTGCACAGTAGCACTGCAGCTAGTTGAGGTGTTGGGCTCCCGGAATTGGCAAACTCAAACATGAGGTTTTAATTTACATGTATGTAGGTTAAACAAATGACCTTTAATATTAACTCTAGAACTATTAAATGCCAAGATTTTGTGTAAGTCTATTTGAAGACTGTTCCATTGTGATGATACTCAGTACTCGATTGATTTATGACCTGAAGCAGTATATTATAATGGTAAAAGTAGAATGGTTTCAAAAAATTGACAAAACAAACAGCTGAGCAAAAATGAACCGAGATGAAGTAAGTGGTGGATTATGAAATATTATGCACATTAGAGGCTTTTGTGCTCTTAGTTATTTTCCTAAATAACAAAATGGAGCATTTCTTCAAGACTTCAAGCAGTAACTAATTTTTGAGTTAATAAATGTGCTTAATATAAGTTTCATAATACTTCTGTATTATGAAACTCATATATAACCAGTAGGCCTATAGCAATATACATGACATGTCATACCATGTTCAATGCAAATGATGTCAAATTACAAAATCGTCTTTAGCTCCACGCATCTCATGACAGGTGACGGTCCAAATGAACTCTTAAAGATTTTATTGAATACGCCTCCTTTAACTCCAAATAAAATAAATATATTGTTGTTTCTAATTTATTTTTCTTGTCATGATTTCTGATTGCATTTTTATACATTTTTTTGTTTATTTTATAGGTAATTTATTTGTATGACACCTATGCTCAATTTTCGGAAGTTCATTATTAACTATGGCAGTGTCATTATGCAAATTATTTGACTCAAAAAATGAATTTGTATCGACAACATATAAAATAGATTTTAAATGATCAGTAAAGAACTCAAAATCTTTATTATATATTAAGAATACTGTTGAACCCACAAAATGATCCTGTAGGAACTCAAAAAGTTATACTTGAAGAGGAAGATTTATAGGGCCCTGTAAAGGTCAGCTGTTTTGTATTTTCAAAGTATTTTTTTTTGTTTAGTGAACCGAAGATGATGAAAAGTGCATTTATTTTAATTTGTTAATGTATACTGTGGTCAATAGTGTCAAAACCCTTACTAAGATCAATGAGTTATTTCTATTACTGCTCCACCATAGTTCAATGCATTCAAAACTTCATTTGTAAGCTCAATTAATGCCTGGCTAGTACTTCCATTTTTCTGAAACTATATTGTTGTGTCATGAAAATGCTATTATTTTCTAAATATATGCATATTAACAACTTTCTCAAACAACTATTTTACAAGCACCTGACAATATAGATATTGTCTATAAATTAATAAAAGCTTTGGTAGACCGCTTTTGAACAAAGGTTGAACTTTTCCTATCTTAAGGCCATCTAGAATATACCTAATTTCAAGCTTGCATTTATAATATGAGCTAGAAGATAAGTTAAAGCGGGTGCTGCAATTTTACAAGTCTTTCTGGAATTGAATCTAATCCAATAGCTCTATTTGCATCTATCTTATGCAGAAACATTCTCAACCTGATCTTCACCAAACTGCTAAACCGAAACTGCAAGTAGGTAATTGGTAACATATAAGCATTTTCCACATTGTTCAAAAACCCTGGATTAATTTGTTTCCTGTTTTAAGCAGACATGCTATTGTTAAAGGAAGACATATGATTTAATATTTTAATCAATTAGTTACGCTTAAATAAAAACTTAGTGTTGCATTTAAGGATTGTACAGTATATGTTGTATACACCAAATGAAGAAATATCAATAAGTATAGACACTGTAACTTGTGAATTATAAATAAATAAGCTACAGCTATTGAGAATTGATACATTATTTAAATGTTAAATTGCAACAAATTTCACATTACAGTTATTTGGTATCAAAATATTTACCATGTTTTATTCTGCTGGGTTGTAGGTGCAAAGTATGTCTAAATGTGAATATACAAGCTCTCAAAAGCTCAAAAACGAAAAGCCGCCGTAGATTGGAATCAGTTTCTTTATCAGACGTTGTCATTACATATGATTATTGTTTTGTCATGTGAAGTTTTCACGTCAATTAAAAGGGCAATAAAGGGCTCAATACCAAACTTGTCATGGCACTAGTTTACGACAAACGCTTCGGGTTATACTTAAGTCCCCGTATCAAATATAGATGCTCGCTACTTTACAGTTTTGTTTTGGCTTGGTCAAACCGTCTTGACGGAATCTGATCATGTGGCCCATACTAAAGGGTTATATAGTTATGTGGTTAGTTTCTGCAATTTTTTTTAAATTTCAAGAAGTGACCAACGGGCTTGTCATTTTTATAAGACAATGGTATGTACTCCTTCCAGCTCAGGTTACAAAACCAAACTATTTCTCGTGGTAGGTTTTAAGATATCAGTGCTAAAAGAGACAGCATTACAGTGGCGATAAAATTGACATGTAAGAACAATAGACACATTATTATTGAACTCATGAAGTATATTTGTGAAAATATTTTGACGAATGAGGTTGCGTAAAAGTGTAAACGTATGCCATCTCGTACAAGTACGTCCCATTTGAGCTGTTTTGGAAAGAGATTCTAACCTAAGACAGTCTTGTGATTGTGGTGATCAACTGTGGGTTTTTATTAGCTTTTAAGAGCTGGTAATCACATTTCCAATTTGTTTTGCACCTACAACACGACAGAGTAAAACATGGTGAGTCTTTTGATATCAAATAACGGTAATGTGAATTTCTTTGCAAGTCAAACTTGAACCACCTTTTTGTAGTTTCTAATCTTCTTACTTTTAAAATTATTTAGTCTAATTATTTGAAGTTTTGTTTCTTAGGTATGATACAAGTATTTAATTTATTGAAACCATGCAAGTCTACTTACTGTAATTTATGGCAAATTATCACCCTTTTATATTAATAGTTTTCTAGTTACTTCTACACTAGTTGAACCTGTTTATTGACTTTTTATTTTAATGAACTTGTAACTTCTGCTTATAGCGTCTTAAAGGCACATGCCTGAACTAACTAAAACCTGCTAAAAATATATAGTCTGTCCAGTTAAACGTACAAACTATAGCAATGCTAATAAAAAGAAAAATCAAACACATAAGGTTTTGCTTTAATCTTTGCAAAAAATTTGATTCTCAAGTTTTCAACTTCGAACTCTTTGTGTTGATGGATAATGCTAGGTGGAACTATAAAACAAGTTGCTTCAATTAGTGTTAAATTGTGCATATGAATTAGTAGAAGGTGGTTAATTATGTCAGAGAAAGGTTAAGTTGGTTGAACAACATATGTATGTACATAAATGTGGCTAGTTATAGAGACAGTGCCTGGATAAGTGCATGGTTACTAGCCATCCACAAATTACATGTAACTAGGCATACTAATAAACATGGGATATGTAGGTGTTGGGTATTATTTAACATGCTAATGTAGTTATCAACCTAGTTTACAAGAAAATCATCACATACTGAATACATGTAGTTTAATAAACATTGGCCTATGAACTGGCTGTTTTTCAACTTTTGGGCTATGGCAATATGCTAATACCTACATAAGATTAATCTCAGGGTTGTTTTAAAGTTTACTTATGTGTGTTAGTGGCGGGTTAACTTACAAGTGCTATTGATGTCATTGAAATATTAGAATAAGATACCATGATGTATGTGAGAAACTCAGAAAACAGAATGTGCATAGGAAATATAACAAAACGGGAGGAGCCGTTGTCTGGTAGTCATCATTGTTAATTAGTGCTCTGGTTATTTATGCCCTGTGCTCACAAAATTAGATTAACTTGTACTCTTGTTGTTAATCAGTAGTATTTTCTAATGGTATAATTAATCAAATACTAATTTAACAGGCTACATTATATATATATATATATATATATATATATATATATATATATATACTAACATCAGTTGTAAAAGCATTTAAAAAGAGAATCCTATACTAAAAACCTAAAAGATAATTAGTTGAGTATGAAATATTGAAAAGGAATATTAGGAAAACAGTAAACTTTTAGTAATTGCGCTGCAAATTTGTTTTGTTTGACGAACTCATCCGACGCAGCTGTACTAGCAAAAAGTAAAAAATTATATATAGATAAATAATTTATAAATTTACTGCACAAAAATGTATATACAATTTTATTATTATATGTAGGTATTAGAATAAACATATATGTAATACTGATAATCGACTATTCATGGTTTTTACTTTTTAAATTGTATTATATAGATAGTAAAAATTGAATATTTTGTGAATTTTGCATTGATTTATCTTAGATTCACTCATGTTTCATGTTAGAGAGTCTCACATAAACCTTTGAATCCACTAAAACGCAGTGTGAAAAGAAAGCTGTAAATAAATACTACGAACTTATGTCAATTGTTACGACATTTTTATGTAAGCGCCCTTGGTGGGATTTCAGTGCCCGCTCAGTTTTAAATTCATCAATGCAGTCTCCAATCAAACACCAGAACCAACCGCATGATGGACAATTTCCTGAAGTTTTAATTTTTTCTCGTAACTTTGATCCCTTGGCACAATTGCGACAACGTTTTATGTAATCACAACTTTGTCTAAAATGATCTCTCGCGCGGTGCTGCCTCCACCCACTAAAAGACAAGAAGTTTTTCTCACACCTTGCTATGAGACACCATATATAATCACATTGTTGGTAAGGACACTTCATGCATGGTCGATCTGCATCCCGTTGCTTTACATAGTTGCAAACGCAATACTTATAGTTGTCATGGTTTGAAAACAAGTCTGAAGCATGTTTGGTTAGCTGGTAATTTCCAACAGTGTTTCTATACTTTGAGAAGAAAAGGCACATATTGTAGTTACATTTATAGTAACCACAATGAAAACATTTTAGGATCTTGATACTTCTAATTGGAAAAAGGTTCCCACAACGGCAATTTTCTTTTTTCTTCAAGCATGAGAATTCTTTTCTGCTCATAGTTTTTTCGGAAAGGTTGACTAAGTGTTTCAAGCGGTAATGTTCTGCAGCATTATCATTGCATATGGAAACATAGCGACATTCTGGATACATGCAAATATAAACTCGGCAATTTTTACATCTATGGCTCATGTAAATAGATCTTGGGGTTTTCGATCCACATACACATGCCTTTTCCACACCTTGTGATATACTTTGACAATGCCACTTTGACATTTGTTCTGTAAAACTTTCTAAAGATTTGGAAGAAGGAACTTCAGACATCTAAAATGTAGAAATAGCATAGCTAAAGTCTATAATTAAAGTATTTGATATAATCATGAGATTAATGCAATGTCTTTCAGGAAAGCTTGTCCTCAGTGCATTTATACGCTGGCACTGTATCAAATACTTCTTTCTAATTCCCTTTTTTGTCTCTATTTTCTCTCCCTCACACTTAGGTTCTGGTTTATTTTATTCTCAACATTTACAATTGAACCAATTCTCTAAACTGAAAAAAGCATTCAAAGTGCAATGACACTAGGCTAAAGGTTTTGATTTGTATTTTGTAAGTTTTCTAGGACAACTTTGTGCTGAAAAAATAAAAGGTGGTCATCAGTTGATCGACATGTAAACAGATAGAAAGTAGTTCAACAAGAGCAAGTCTCATAGAAAAGTTGGTTATTAATTCAAGATTACTGCAATCCCCGGTTTGGTTAACTGATAATTCAACATGATAATTAACAGATATATATATATATATATATATACATACATATATCTGTATACATAAACATATATATCTGTATATATATACATGTATATATATAAATATATATACATGTATATATGTATATATACAGATATATATATTTATGTATACAGATATATATATTTATATATATGAATAATATTAAATTTTACAGATACTTTTGTTCTTCCATTCATTTAGCAGTATTCCCATTTTGTTGATGTTTACATGTAGGATACCCTAAATATTATACTCACTGCTTGTTTACATGTTTCACCTTCCAAGCATGATGTTACCATTGGAACAATTTTGGGCCAATCAGCTTTTTGGCTTTCTGACAGCTGAACTATATTTTTCTATAAATCATGTTAGATAATAATATATTGTCATTTAAAACCAACAAAAAATTATTTCTATTTCAATAGTTATTTTTGGTGAGCATATAGTGTCAAATATGCTTCTGGCTTTTTAAACTTTTTTAAAACGCCAAAGTTTTAGTTGAGCACAACAACTCTAATTTTATAACCACAAATAGGAAACAAACGGTAATAAATTGTAGATGACACAAATGACAGGTCTTTTGTTGATGTTTTACAAGGTAACAAAAAGAGCATCAACATCACAGATATTTGCTACTCTAGCCATGAAGAGAACATATGAAATTAGTTAAGATGTAACACTCATGAAATTTTTAAAATGGTTGGTTTATAAAATAAACTTAAATATGTACATTTGAGTAAACATGAGAAAAGGAAATAACATATCAAATATGCTTCAAATAAACCTCAATGGTGCCTTTGAAAACCAATCATTTTTGTTTCTGGTATTATTTTTATCAATATACTTTCATTTGATTGGAGGAAATATTTGAAATTTTGCCACAGCTAAAGTGAGTGCTTTACATTATGCAATCTGTAAATCTGCATAGCTATGCTTGTTCGATTGGTGCGACAAGCAATCCTCATATTCAATAAAATTACTGAAACTGCTGTGTGTTACAACATTTTGTCTCCAATCCTGAAATTATTTGCTACAAATAATGGTCACAGATGGATTATTTTATGGATATTGTGTTTTACCCATCCACCAGTTGCAGCAATTTTCTCATTTATAGTATATTCATTAACTGACATCTTATCAAAATAATCAGTCAGAATAGGAGCAAGCTTCATATGCTTTGGCTGATATATTATAATAACTGTAAGCAGTTCCAGGCTCTGAAACACAAGAAATAATATAAGTTCAACTAAACTTTTAAAGGATTGCTGAGACACAAAATGCTCGGTTAGATACATGTATTAAATTTTTTTGAAAATAATTAATTTTCAAAAAAAATTAATAAAAATTAATTTTATTAATTCTCTAACCAAGACTTCTTTAAGTTATAAAACTATTTAAGCCTCAGTTACTAATTATTTTGTAAAAAAAATTGGTTGTTTTGGGTAAAACATGTCAACATATTTAACTTTTCTAGAATACCGAGCGCCTATGCGTATATTTATCTATTTAATAATTTCTTGCTTAACAAAGTTATTATGCAAAGAGCATGTGATGTATTTTAACATCCATACCATCAATATTCTCTCCCAGTAAACATTTTCATCAGAAAACAACACATCTACAGCTTCTTTAAAGCATGCCATCGCTTCTATTGAGTTAAACTTTTTACATAGCTCTCCAACAGAACACATCAGTTCTTCATCGGTGTCTGTTAAGTTATCTAAAACTGAATCAAAATTACTCAGAATAACAGTTTCAATGTGTTGAAGCCATAGTATAAGTGACACATTTGATCAGCCCAGCGCAGAGGGTTTACAGCTGGGTTAAAAATATTTTAACTAAATTGACTGCCAGAAAATTTTCTTGAATTTAGTTAAATATGTTTTATCACTTTGTAGTATTACCTAAAAAAGCTGATGTTTTTGTGTCCGTATTAAACATAGTAGACATGCTGACAAAGTTGCATGCAAATCTGATTCTCATTTACTTGTTGTTAAAATTTGAGAAGCACTGTTACTACTGTTAGTAGTCAATAAAACTGATGTGATATTACACTTTTTTTTTCATCTGCATTAGTCAAAGACTCAAAGTTACAGAACAGAGAAAACCCCAGGGGCGAGACCTCATTAAACCACACCTCATTAAACTAGTTGTTATGAACACTATATTTAGTCAACAGGTAGTTTTTGGGTTGAAAACTGTATTATAACCTCTGTGGCTTGCGAACCAACTAGGATTTTATAGCTACCCAGTTTTTATTGACATAATACTGTAATAAAAAACTTAGGTAAAGCTAAATTTGTGCTACATTTAATAAATTATATGCTATATTTAGCTATTCTTTAACCTGTCATAGATCTAAATATTAATAAACTACGGTTTGAAGGCAACAGTTTGTTACATATTATGATAGTGAATAAACCACATATGCTACAGCTTGTGTTATAATTCACGGACAACTATTACTTCTGTAATAATTTAATTGTTGAATCTACATGTTAATTCATTGCATAGTATGCGAGAGAATAAACATTTGAAGGTTAAAAAACCAAAAAACAATAAACCCCTGAAGGCTGGCCGGCAACTCGCATGAAACTTTCGCCCCAACGGTGGCGGGGTTTAACCTTTTCCACACCGTTCCTGTAAATCTTACAGGCTGAGAGCGCAGTCTCAGCGCACCAAACCCGTAATTGCCTGCAGATCTGAGTCTTCGATAGGTATTTTTTAAATTTATTTATTTATTTTCAAACCACACTAAAATTTTAGTTAATATTTGGAAAAGTTTTAAAAGATATCATTCTACTTGTTTAACACTATAATTATTCTTTTTTACGCATGTGCAAAAGGAACACAAGGTTGGAAGTTGAACGTTCTTTATGGAAAGCTGATCATCGTGAACAGACGTGATATTTGAAGCGCGGCTAAAAAAATTTGTTTATAGGAAGATACCGACTGGTTTAAAAGTGAAGAAGAGGATTTTATACCAGAAAAAATGAGGAAAACGCTGAAAGTAAAAAAGAGAATCAACATATTGAATTGGATTGCGAATGTGAGACTGAAACAGCCTGTGTTGAAGTGGCGAATAATGGCGGATATCAAAGCGGAGCTTATTTAAAACCAAAAGAATTACATTTCGCTGACAACCTGGCAGGAATAGAGGTTTGCGTTCTTAAACAGGTTAATGTTTTTTATTATTTGAAGCTTATTAAACATTGGCCATTATAAATATTATGTTTATCGAAACGAATATACATGACCTTCAAAAACATTGCGATGCTTCGGAGCCTGTTGATGAAAAACATTTGGCAAGTTTTTTGTTTAGTTTTGCATATAGGTATTCTCAAAACGCCTTCTCTGTTGCCTTACTGGTCCACATTTCTTTATTATCTACGCTTTTTTTAATCGATTTAAAAATTAAAAGACAATTAGAAGCAAGTTTACACTTTATTGACAATTTTGAAGACCCTGCTGGCAATATATGGTTCAAGTTAGAAAATGTTTTTGCCATGACATGCGACTGGTACTATCCTGTTTCTCTACCTGACAAATTTATATCTGTAGATGAAAGCTTGCTGGCATGGAAAGGATGGCTCAACTTCAGACAATATATTCCAATCTAACATTTCTAAATTTGGAATTAAGTTATTTGCTTTCCGTTGCTGTCTCTGGCTATGTGCACCAGTTGTCTGTATACATCGTCGATGAGCAAGCTGAATGCACCGGCGTAGGAGTCACTTGTGGAATATATTTGTGCGAGTCATGTTTTGATCCTTACCACGCTAACTAAATTTATTTACAAATGGTATTTTATTTAGTTTCTGCAAATGCTTTACTGCTTTGTATTGCTAGCTTTTTTACATAAATTTGCTAATCTATTGTATTAGTTGTGCGTTGGTGTGCTGTAATTGATGCACACTGTTATTTTCAGAGCAAAAAACTAATCAAAGAGTGCAGTTCTTATATAGTTTTGCAATCTAGCACTCCACGATTTGCTGTTTCTGCTCTTAATAAATGTTGCTTCCTGTCTTTTGCTGCTTCACCAAATGTGTGAATATAGGCTCACCACCTAAATCTTTTTTTTTACATAATTTTATAGTCACAAGAAATGCATAAAAATTCAGAGCAAAAAATTGTAACCGTGTATCTATAGATGTCTAGCTGCAATGTTTTTGCAAGCTGTGTGAAGGAAAGAAAATTATTCTGCAGAAAAATGTCGCAGTTTCCAGATGCATATTTATTTGCGCTTGTGTGCCAATTTCCACGAAAGTTGGAGAAACTTTGTTGGGTGCCTGTGTTGCGCTGCTTATGGACAAGGTGTCTCAAGCATTTCTAGTGGCGCTCCTGCTATACATCGGAGCTCATAACTCCGCTTTCAATGCACTTACACGACTAATTTTTTCGCAAATTGTTGTGAACATATGAATCCATGCAGGAATTATTTATACAACATTGCCAATTGCTTTTAGACAATATAAAAAACAACTGAGAAGGACGTACAGAAAAGAACTCGTAACTTTAACGAATTGAGACTCTTGCATGAAAACAAATGCAAGCTAGCTACATAAAAAAGTATCAGCTTGTAGAGAAATTTCTCAGCATTACTATGCATGGTTATTTATGTATGTACCTCTATTTTGATGCAAAAGTTGATGCCTTCAAATGTTGATGCAGTTTTTACGCAGTGGTTTCAAAGGCTCAAATCGCCACAGTAAATGCTCTGGTGCGCTGGGGAATTTCCAGCCGTAAACCTGTGGTCACTAAAGGGTTAACCTTGGTGCCAAAGGTTCTTTGGAGGAGCCACACCAGAAATAACAGGTCCAAAAGGTGAGCTGGCAAAAACACTGGCCATCGGACAAGGACCAGCAAACGTCATGTATCGTGCCATGGCCACAGGAGAAGAGGTGCCAGCAAAATACCTGGAAGTCGGTAGCAGAAAACTGGACTTGCTGCACCCGATGTAAGCTTCTCTGTGCATACGACAATACGGCATCTTAGAGGCATGCGTGGCCATGCAGGGCAATGCCAGATGGTTCGCCATCTGCCGCCTGGCTGTGGAGGATACCGCAGTGTGGCAAACGCCTGCCCCGGCTCACTATTGGATGGGAAGAACGACAAGCCCTCTCCATCTGACTTGGTACTGGCCTGGACTGACAGCAACAGTCAGATGGCTAATCAACAGTCGTGAGGTGTGCTAGGCTGCAAAGCATGAAGGGACAGAGGCGTCCGGAGAGAAAAGAATGCTCTACAATAAACGACCTTGGCATAAATTGGTAATAGACCTGGTGGGGTCAATTCCGGTCACGCCTAAAGGGAACAACTTGTTGCTGGTTCTCACTGACTACTTCATCATATGGCAGGACACACTGGCACCACCTGACACCATGGCATTGCTGGCGGCCAACACACCAGATGAGTGGGTCTTCTGCTACCCGGGGTTGCCCGAGCAGACACACACAGACCTAACTTGAGAGCCCACTTATGGCCAAACTGTGCCATCTCTGGAACATGGGGCCAACCCATTTGTTGCACTATTATCCACATGCCAACGGAATCATTGAACGGAACATTCGTAGACTCGGAGACTCCTTGAGGGCACTACTCCTGGCCCAGGGACCGGATGAGTGTGACGTGCTGCTTCCCCTGCTGATGAGGGCATACCGAGGCACCACCTATTTCGCAATCAGAGAGACAGCCAACATGATGATGTTGGGACGAGAGCTGAGGTTGCCGGACCAGCCGTAAAGTCGCTCACCACCGATCGAATCATTTCCTGCCCACCAGCACGCCAATAATGTGCAGCGGAGGCTGCGGATGGTGCATGAGGCGCTATGACAAAGTTAGATGGAGGTGAGATAGGAGGAAAAGAAAACAGCCGATGCTGTATGGCCCAGGCAACTCGGTATGGCCAATGACTAAACATATCTGCTAGAACAACAGGGCCGGTGTTCCATTAAGAACGCAGGAAGGCTGAAACCTTATCATGCTTGCCCGGAAAAGTTGGGGCAAGCGCGGGCTACCCTGGAGCAAATGAGGGGTCCTAACAGGAAGGTAGCTTGTTCCAGCAAACCGGAGAGAAGGCAGGAGGAGGTCAGAATAGACCCTGCACCCATAATGCCACTCCCCCTAGCTGGGAAAGGTTGGTACTAAAAGCTTCAGAAAAAAAGTGGGCAAAAGAACACTCTGGAGAAATTCTTGCCGAACCAGAGAAAGAAGAAAACCAAAAGCGCGCTCCGAGTTCCGAGGAAAGCAATCTGGTCGCACGACAATAAATTCCGGGAAAACCTGAAGCAAACACAAAAGATACCGAAGAGAGCACCACAGCAGATCCTATTAATCCCCAATCCGATCAACTCCGGTCCGTCACTATCCGAGGCCAGCCCGAACAACTAGGAAGCTGGAATGGTACAAATATGGTGTATGTTATTCTATAAAATTGCCAGAAAACAGTCTGGAGGTTGCGCGGAAAAAATGTAAAACGGTTTTAATGGACGCAACCAAAGCTTTTCTTTTAAAAAAGTCATTTTTTGGATGACATCAAAACCCTGGGAAAGATGGATGGCAAAGGCAACGCATAATTACAGGACTTATTGACTTTGGTCACAATTAGCTTGAAAGAAGCAGGAGAAAGAATGGAGAGGCCAACACCGGCAAACATGATGACCTGCAATGGGGACGACACAGAAATGGATGTGACATGACAACCAGACTCTGCGGTAATACAAATTACTGAAAAAGAAGCAGAGACGTTGTTAAATGCAACCCTAACTGTGGAAAGATTTGGAGGATCTGATCAGCGAGGCCATGCCAGAATAGGTGAAAGAGCAGTGCCGGGTGGCTGCTGTGCACACTAAGAGAAGACGAGTCTGCCTCCCCTCACCGGAGTTGTCCTCTTCTCTGCCAGCTGTTACCGTTAGAAAAAGCACGCCCATAAAAGACCCAGAGCCAGAAAAAACCAGGCCGCAGAAGAAGATGATAGTAAAAACTATCAAATATCTGTCTTCCCGAACTGTCTCACGAGCAGAGAAACAGGTGAAAGACGGGGGTTGCTAGATCATGCAGTTTATAACTAACACCCGGCGAATCCACTTTTATGTCCTACAGCACTACGCCGTTTTTGTGTGCTCATGTAACTTGCAGAGTGTGTCAGAGGACAAATTCTATTACACCACGCTACTCACCAACAGGGAGTAGTGGAACCAGTGGTGTATCTTGTTGACCAGGACTCCTGGGAGCAGTTCTGTCAGTAGAACAGGCAGGGATCTCTGACGATGGCTGCTTACACATGTACTACTACAGGAAGGAGGTACCATAGCTTGCAAAGCGGACTATATCAAGTCAGGACTCTGCTGTGTCACCAGCCCGTGTCCGCCCAGCCTCGACCAGGAGGAGCCGGACAGCGTTCAATCCCGCCGAGTCATGCGCACTGGCCGAGATAATGGGACAGACTTCAGGTAGCAAGACTCTCCTGTTGGCTCAGCACAGCCAACCCAGATTATTGAGACAAGGTGACCAGGAGTGGACGAGGGCTGCCTAGCCGATGCAGACGGTTTTATGGCCAGGACACTTGAAGGGCTGGAAGCGCCAGCTACTGCTGGAGGAGGTTACGCGCTTCCGCTATGGAGCTCGCCAACATGAGGCCCTGGCTCAACTGGTGTTCTCTCAGGACTAAAGTTGGAGACCTTAGTCGCCAAAGAAGCGGAGTGTGTGGTGGATGGCATTTCTTACATTTAGCCAAGCCCGGCCGAGCTCGGCCGAGCCCGGCCAGGCCCGGCCAAGCCAAGCCAAGCCCCGCTAAGCCCAGCCAAGCCCAGCCAAGCCAAGCCAAGCCAAGCCAAGCCAAGCCAAGCCAAGCCAAGCCAAGCCAAGCCAAGCCAAGCCAAGCCAAGCCCAGCCCAGCCCAGCCCAGCTCAGCCCAGCCCAGCCAAGCCCAGCCAAGCCCAGCCAAGCCCAGCCAAGCCCAGCCAATCCCAGCCAAGCCCAGTCAAGCCCAGCCAAGCCCAGCCAAGCCCAAAGCCAAGCCAAGCCGAGCCGAGCCGAGCCGAGCCGAGCCAAGCCAAGCCAAGCTAAGCCAAGCTAAGCCAAGGCAAGCCAAGCCAAGCCATGCCAAGCCAGGCCATGCCAAGTCAAAACCAAGCCGGGCCGAGCAGAGCCAGGCCTAGCCGTGCTGGGTGTAGCCAAGCAGATCGAAGGCGGAGTTTACTAGCTATATAGGCTCGATTATTTGTGTAGAAGAGCAGAGCTTGTTTGAGCCTATTCATTGCCTGTTACTTGAGCATTATTGTACAGCTTATGAACTGAGCAGAAAATATGTGAATAAACTCATGCATCAAGTCTTATACTAGTAGAGAAAAGTGAAGGTAACACAAAACATTTACACTATCAGCTGTTACAGAACAACTACATCAGCTAACTAAAAAGAAAATGCAGTGGAAGTGGATTATAAAGCATGAAAGCAGTTTTCATCAGCTAAGGCAGCTTCTGACTGCTGACACATTTCTTACACATTTCAACTCAGAGCTGCTCATAGGAACAACAAGTAATGCTTCTGAGACAGGAACTGGAGCTGTCTTATTTTACAGACATGAGTATAATAGTGAAATACCTATTATGCATGCTTTTAAAACATTGAATGATACTCAAATGAAGTATGGTCAGATTAAAAAAGACACAAGCTAATATATCTGAGTTAAATAGATTTAACCAGTATTTCTATGGCAAAAAATTCACCATTGTTACTGACCGCAAAGCATCGAAATAAATGTTTGCAGGGAAGAAAATCACTATTGAACTTTCTGCTAACCAATTAGCAAGATTGGCTCTCTTGCTTAGTCAATTGGAATATGAAATAGGATATAAAAAGACTAACCAACATCGGAGTTGGGTTGCTCTCAGTCGACTACTTGTTGGACCATGTGTGGAGTTTAACAGATAGGAAGACGATGATGATGCAACATCAGTCACAACATTAAAACTGTTGAAGCTCAACTAAACCTTACAGTTCTACGATCAATAGTCAAATAACTATTTAAAAACTATGTTATCTCTACATTAATGCGATATACAACATAAGAAAGGCCTCAACAAAAAAAACCAACGTAGTTAGTTCAGAAAGCAAAGAGTTTTAAAAGTACCAAAATTCATTTTCAATGTGTAATGGTTGTCTACTCCATAGAAACAAATAGTAATTCCTAACAGCTTACAAAAAGATTACTTTAATATATTGCAACTATAAAATTCTGAGATACAAAGGATGAACCAGCACGCAAAACTGAATACTTGCCTAGAGTTGATGCTGACATTGCGAGGACAAGCAAATTGTGTACATCATGTGCTGAAACTTAGAGACTACCTTCAAAGAATCATGTACATACATAAATGCTACCAGAGAAACCATGGAGTTGTTTCCACTTACATGTAGATCGTGATATCAGCTTTATGGAAAGTAACTGGCTAGTTCTCACACAAGCTTACCCTAAATTTCCTTGTATTCACAGGATCAGTTCAACCTTGACAATGTCAACTACTGTTCACTTAGAACAAGATTTTGTACGCTGTTGGCTTTTCACATATGTTAGTTACTTTTAATGCTACCAGTTTTACATCAGAATGTTTACAACGTTGGTGTAAAAAAGGGGAATTACACATTAATCAAAAGCCCCTTACTATTCTGCAAAAAAACCGAGTTGTTGAGAGAATGGCACAATCATTTAAACAAGTTTTGAGGAAGTCTAGCTTACTACCTAATGCAGCATTATTACAATTCCTGAGATATTATAGAACACCACACTTAGAGAAGGGCAATTTACTAAGCCAACTGCTATACAGAAAGGAAATTTGATGCAACATTCACAATTATTCCATGACTAGCCCATTTGGCTTAAGGGAGACATTCTAGAAGTACATGGTTTCTGAATGACACAGTAAACAATATTCACAGCTTGGAGATCAAGTTGGAGATCCATGCTATGCGCTATATTGTTCCTTTTGAATATCTAATCAGTTTCTATGGGTTCCAGCGTAAGTGGCTAAAGTATATGGCCAACTATGTATATGTGAACAAAATGGTATGATTTGTTTAGCTATTTCTTAAATAGTCATAGTTAAGGGTTACAATAAAACTAGGTTTTGAAGGCAACAGTTTATTACATACTATGCAAATGAATAAACCTCATATGTTATAGCCTGGGTTAATATTCCTAAAGAAACATAAGTTTGAAATAAATGAAATGGGCTATTTAAATTAACGTGTAAATGTTTAGCAGCCAAGTTAGTATACATTGACTGTACTAGAATATACTGTAACAAAACTAAAGTAAAGTATACCTCTATTCTTATTTAGATTTGTTATTATTAATTTAGGCAGGTGCAATAAAGCATCTTTGTAATTTATTTACTTTAGTTAAGCTTCAATAAAATTATTAGTTGTGGATGCGCAAGTTCTACTAAAAAGTGTTAACAGCTTTGGCTATGATAAACTCAGAAACAATCTTATGTTCGGCAAACCGGAAGTTTTATTAGTGTATTAATGAGAAGTACCTAAGTTTTATGAAAAAATCAGTGGACATAGAAGTTGGAAATAAATCAATGTAATCGCTTGTTATTTTTTAGCCCAACCTAGCATTGACCTCACCTAATTTTACTTAACAAGCCATCAATTCCTATGGTTTCACTTTATAGACAGTAAGACAAAGAGCTCAATGATACATTTTCTTCACTCTTACTGTACAAAATGTGTCAGGAGGTAAATCTTTCGAAAAATAGAATAGACATTTTATATGTTCTATTGCTGTTTTTGTGTCCTAGAAACTTTTATAACACAGTGACACAACTTAAATAGGAGTGATATTAAATTTTGCTTAGCAATGCTAAGTTTGCTAAGATGAAATGCTAATGCTAATGCTAATGCTAATGGTAATGCTAATGCTAATGCTAATGCTAATGCTAATGCTAATGCTAATGATAATGATAATGTTAATGCTAATGGTAATGCTAATGCTAATGCTAATGCTAATGCTAATGCTAATGCTTATGCTAATGCTAATGCTAATGCTAATGCTAATGCTAATGATAATGATAATGCTAATGCTAATTGCTAATGCAATGCTAAGATTAAAACACAATCTTGTAATGAAAGAGTCATTGCAAACTTATTTTTAAACTTACACCGTCTTTCAGCTTTTACTAATTTCATCCAATGAAATCATGTTCGTATTTTCATATAAAAATTTTGTAAAGTAATTCTTACTAAAAATTAATATTAATCTGGTTAAACGGCAGTTGAAAATTTCACAAGGATGTATATAAAATAAACCCAAATATTAAACATAGCCAAGTTACAAAAATTATTATTTTTAAAGATTTATCCATATTAAATTATTCTAGCAATGCTCTAGCTTTAAATGTTTTTAATAAAGTGTCAAGGTAAACACAAAGTTTATACATTAATAACAATAAATAGTAATACCTATCTTCACCAGGTCTCTTGGAACGTCTGATACATCTTTTTTCCGCAATATATTTGATAACCTTTCTTGACAAACTTTGCTTTTTAAAATTAATTTTTTGCTCATTGCGTTTAATCTGAAATGAAAAATATGACTATTTAATTAGTATAAACAAACATTTATTGTAGTAACTACTATTTACTAGATTTTGTATAAGGTAATACAAATTCTTTACTCTTTTACTTCCATAAACATATTATGTAAAGCTGAACCATTAGCTTTTCGCTTACTTTAATATTTACATGTACCTACTTTTGTGATGTAGGCCTACAGGTAATCATTCCTACCTATTGTTTACAAATAATGTTTTCAGTGCATGTGTCAAGTAATATAAAGACACACAGGAATCACACAAGAGGGTTTTCTGCATTAGTTTGAAAGTAATTTTGAAAATTTTAAAACTTTTTTTTTGAACAGATTTGACTGTTTTAAAGGGAGTAATTCACATAGTCTCCTTCAATAAAAATAACTATTTCTTCAAGTTTACTTTTATTTATTTCACGCCATGCAAATATGTCTACAGATCACATTTTCTGATAAATAATTTAGGGCTTTTGTATATCCTCGCTGCTTTGTAGAAAATATATATATATGTAAATTTCACTGTTTGTCATTTATTCGTTTGTTATTCGTATGTCCAGCTATATCGATAAACTTATAGAAGCAAATGTTCTAATGCTATCTTCATACCAAACTTGTTTTAGCATAAAATAATTAGCACTCTTGATTTCTTCCGACAGATCTTGAAGAACATGATTGTGTGATTGATCATGATGTGTGACAATTAACCTTTTCATAAGAGAGTGTTTTGAGCTAGTTGAGTCTCGCGACTTAACTAAATTTTCAAAAATTAATTTATAAAAAACATTAATACACTTTTATTTTTGATATTGTATCCATCTATTTTGTTTAAATTGTAATACATGTGATTACAAACAAAAATATTGCAGTCGATTCTTCAAAAGTCAATTTTTCCCACAACGGTTTGTTTAGCTATAGTACTCTCAAAAGTATTTGCCTTTGCTGAAGCCTACACCACAGTCTTGACATACTGTGCTTATTCCTTAATGGTTGGTTTTCATGACGAAGATTCCCCACAAAGATATACCACCTGGATTGACAGACTAAAACAAACTTTTAAAATAGTTTACTAATTGGGCGTTTACTGGTGAACACCGAGCCTGTTACTCCAACAAAGCTAAGAACTGGATGAGCTTTGTTTCTTTTCACTTAGCTGATCATAGTCCAAGCACTGGCATCACCATCACCTCATTAATTGTCAAAACTATTACTACCTTATTCTTTACTTTCATTCTCGAATTCGTATGCAAACTCGACCCAGTAACAATTTGATCCAGATTCACAGTTGGTATTAGCATTGAGTACGGACTCTGAGAAAGTATCACAATCAGCTAATGCTATCTTGATACCGCTAATACAAAACGCTACTGCTTCTTGCAGCATTAGAGAAACATATGTTAGATTTGTTTGGAGGTCACAATGACAGTGAAATAATACTGTTGCAATCTGTGAAAACATTCAAAAAGTGGAGAGAAAAGCAGAAACAAGTTACAAACCAAATTCCAATATTTAATCACAGAAATTGTTTCTTCAGGTTTTTCATTTGTTCATTATAGCAAAAACAATAGTTTTTTTCTTACAAAACAACCTATTTTAGTTGCTAACAGCGACCAATCTATAATTGCAGTTTATTAATAATAACAAATAACCGAAAACGGTCAAAGGCAAACCAGAAATATATTTACAAGAAAAACGTTTGTGTGGCAGCGTAATAATGGCGCTGCCATCCTGTCATACTCGCTGCCATACTCTAGGAACTAATATTCTTATTTAGCGATATATTCAATATCGCTAAATAAGAATATGTTTGCTATGCCTGCAAAAAGATTAAACCTGCAACTATTTTAAACAGTTTCTCAAACTGGTTTGCTGTCTTGGTTATTACTAACGTGCTTGACTTCACATCCATGCATCCACAAAAAGTATTGGTTCGATTCACGGGACATGCAGCATTCTTAAAGCCCAATCTAGCAAAAATTCTGACTAGTTCAAGTTAATAAATGTTATTGGCTAAAAACCTAGCCAATAGTGACAACAACAAATCTTTAAACATTTGGATAAGGAGTGGGACCAGACACATAAAAATAAACAAGCACATTTGTTTAAAAGTTGGTGAATGTTGTATAATTATGTAGACTGAAAGAATACTTTTGACACAATGTTTTTATTACTCCATATATTTGTCAATTATACACATGAGTTAGTTTTGAGGACTGAAAGAGTTTTATTGACGTTACAGATAATCACTACAAACCAAAGAGGTGATTCTACAGTTAAAGAAGCAACCATAAAATATGCAATTACGGTTTGTTACTCTATCAACCTGATTTTTTTTTCCTCATTGGTAAAGGCTTACAGAAATTGGTCACATACATTAGCACTGTTCACTGAACCTAATGATTGTCAAAGTTTTAGTGAAAATTCTAGTACAGTTATATTAATAATCCAGACTTAACAATCAAACATGATATTTGGCATGTTTAAAACTTCGCTTTAAAATAATATAACTCAATTGAAAATTGTTTTCAGTAAGTTATTTGCAACAACTCAAAACAACCAAGGACCAATCTACCTTTTTTACTGACAACAAAATCATACTTTCACATTTTTCATGATTATCTTAAAAATAATTTTGTCAAGCAATTTTCTCAAATTTGCAACTTTTTAATCTAAATTGATACATTATACATGTAGTTAGCTCAGATTAAACCATAAAACACATAAAAATTCTTGAATTAGTATACTATAATTTTAACTGTTTTTTTAAACTTTAAACAAACATTTTCATTTTTGAACACAAATGACACAAAATAGAGTGCTTGGTCAAAATTATACTTTACATGCTCACTGGTCCAAAAGAAAATAGTTATTGGTTTATTTATATGAAAGATCCGAAATAATACATAAACTCGTTAAATAAACTCAGAAGTTTTAAATGAAACAACACTCAGAACATTCACTAAGCTGTGTCACATAACGAGTTTTTAATTTGCATACACCGGTTGTCATGACCTCCTAGGAATTTTTAAAGCCCAGACATTACGATGGACACCGCACAATTATAGTAAAAATTCTGACTAGTTCAAGTTAATGAAGATTATTGGGTAAAAACATAGCCAATAGTGACACCAACAAATCTTTAAACATTTGAATAAGGAGTGGGCCAGACACATAAAAAATAAATAAGCACATTTGTTTAAAAGTTGGTGAATGTTGTATAATTATGTACACTGAAATAATACTTTTGACATACTGTATCTATTACTCCATACATTTCTCAATTATACACATGAGTTAGTTTTGAGGATTGAAAGAGTTTTATTGACGTTACAGATCATCACTACAAACCAAAGAGGTGGTTCTACAGTTAAAGAAGCAGCAATAAAATATGCAATTACTGTTTGATCCTCTATTAACCTGATTTTTTTGCATCATTGGTAATGGCTTTACAGAAATTGGTCACTTACATTAGCAGTGTTCACTGAATTATTGATTGTCAAAGATTTATTCAAAAATCTAGTACAGTTATATTAATAATCCAGACCTAATAATCAAACATGATATTTGGCACGTTTAATACTTTGCTTTAAAATTAAAAAAATCAATTGAAATTGTTTTCAGGAAGTTAGCCAAAAAAAACCAAAGACCAATCTACCTTTTTACTGACAACAAAATATTATGTTCACAATTTTCATGATTCTCGTAAAAATAATATTGTCAAGCAATTTCCTCAAATTTGCAACTTTTTAATCTAAATTGATACATTATACATGTAGTTAGCTCAGATTAAACCATACAACATATAAAAATTCTTGAACTAGTATACTATAATTTGATCTGTTGTTTTAAACTTTAAACAAAGGTTTTCTTTTTTGAACACAAAGGACACAAAATGGAATGCGTGGTCAAAAGTATCATTTACATGCTCACTGGTCAAAAAAAAAATAGTTATTTGTTTAATTATATGAAAGATCCGAAGTAGTACATAAATTCGTTAAATAAACTAAGAAGTTTTAAATGAAACAACACTCTTAAAATTCACTAAGCTGTGTCACAAACAAGTTTTTAATTTGCATACACCGGTTATCGTGACCTCTTAAGAATCTTGAGGCCAAGCTTGTTTTATTTGTTTTTTGTTTTATGATCTGCAGTTGATAAAAATATTTTCCAACAAACTATTTTAAAAGCCACATTTAACCTTTAATAGAATATGCCCATGAGCCAATAGAGATATTTGAGTTTCTATAATTTTTGCTGTATTTTTCCAAAATATCAGTGTTTGCATAGCTAATATAGTTGGTAGCAAAAAGCTTCAAAGTTACTAGAACATCGTTAATGACAAAATATCAGGTGGGTTGCTTAACCCTCTTTTAAACGGTTAACCTGCCACACCTATACAATTGACACAACTATCATATTTTGATAGTAATGTGTCATGTTGACAGCTTAAATTGATTTTTACTTTTTTATGATGGTGGTACCAGTTTAAGGACTTTGCTTTTTAAAAAGACTAAGAACTGGCTTACTAGAAGTTAAAGTCGAAAATTTCAGAGTTTTCAATCCTCAAATATTAGTTTATTTCTATCACAATAAATGAAAGTATCTGTAATTATGAAAATGACTGTTTCAACATATTTAAATGTTAATGTTACAATTTAAATTGTCTAGCTATATTGCTTGAATTAGTTTTGGTTGCAAGCAAAGTAGTGTGCAGTTTTTGATTTTCAACTGCTACTTGTGAAATTTCACCAATAATTCTAAAATGTGCCCCTTTGACTTCCCATATTTTTAAATGAAATCCTGAACTTTACCATTACAACAGATATAAGTAGATCATTGCTTGCGATGATTCATACATATTGAATGTAGCTTCTTTTGCTCCGGCTGCATGGTTTCCTTAAAAAAATTTGTTCAAACACTCAAAAAATTTAGTGTATGCAATATAAATGTAGCCTTAAAACATGAAGAATACGTTGCCTAAAAGATAAAAGCTTTTCTCTATGAAGAGAAGAGAATGTTAGGCAATTATAAGAAGAGTGCTCACACACTGAACACACAGAAAAAGAAGCACAAATTGTTTCTTTGAATAACAATATTGACAGAGGCCCACCCTATGATGTGTGATTTTCTATGTTTAATAGAAAGTATTTATGCAATTTCCTAACTATGCCTTTATAGCTCTAAATTGCAGCTTTGTAGATGAACAAATGTGATTCACTTAATGCAGACATCCTAGGAACTTCCTTTTTAAAACTCATCAATTCAACTGGACTGCAGAGTTCTCTTAAGTCATATATTAAACCAAATTACTTAATCGTTTACTGTTCATCACTCGAAGAGTTCTGTTCAATTAAGAAACTCGTAATTATTTTAGATCACTCATTCTTAGTAGTCATATCATTTTTAGTACATTTTATTTATTTAAAAAAATTAGCAAACATTACTTTATTACAGAGTTTTTGTTTAATAACAAGTTCTTAAAATTGTGTTCAAAATAATTTTAAACTTCAGCGCTCAAGTAGACAGAAAAATCTGTTTATTCTGTTGATATTCCTGTTGTTTATTCCTTAGAATTATGCTACTAAAGAAGACCCAATTTCAAAACTGCTTTGCAATGATTAAAACCTTGTTTGAAACTTGAAGGGATGATAGAAAAAGGTTGCATTATAGATGAACCTTGACAAATGCCACAAGTCATACTTTCAATCGCTGGCCGTAAATGCTGACATTAGAGCTGTGAAAATAATCATGATAATGCTGGTGCACTTTTAATGGAGAGGAAGTAAGTGCATGAGAAAAGCTAAAAATGAGTCACACCATTTTGAAGTGCACAGAAATCGGGGCTTATGTAAAAGCTAATCTTTCTGCTAGCATAGGAGACAACAAACCAGTGAGCACTGCCGAAATAATATAACTTTCTATGTTAAACAAATTTGGCAAAACAGCATCAATAAAAACTGGTAAATGGTAAAATATTTTATCAAGTTGTTTGATAAAATTAACTGCTTCTAGAATAAAAATAACATGATGAAATGTAAAGATGCAAGAGTTGTACATTAAAGTAAATTAAAAAATTGATTTCCAGAGCAAAGTGTACAAGTTTACAAGCCCGGCTGATGATAGCTGTATGAAATTTCAAAATATCATTGACAACCTGATCGTAAAATTGATTGTCATCAATTATGTTTCTCAAAATTTTAAAATCTATTTCCTGAAATTTTTGAAAACATATTTCAAAAGTTTGATAAGCAGATGATTTATTATAGACATACAAAATACTTGCTATTGGTTTTACTTTGCATAATAAATATTAGTGTCTGGAAAAAATAAACAAATTGTTGTAAATGGACATAGAAGAGGTGCGTTTTCTATCACCTTATAATAATATAGTTCAATTCTTGTCTGCCAAACCATAGCAAATAATCAAAAAAGGAAGAAAGCTGCAGATGCAAACAAATAACACTGCATTTACAGTACAGCCGACAAGTAAAAAAAATAAAGTTTCGTTGTTCACGTTTTGTACGGCCAAAGAAAGGAGGGTATTTGATACAAATCTTTGAAAATATTAGATTATGTACATATGTTTTACTGTGTGCATCAGGTAAAATCTATACAACGGAACCGTTCCGGTACAGATTATTTACGTTGTAGAAGCACCTATTGCACAAGTACCATGAATATAGCATTTTTACTCTTCAGCATGCAAAGAACTGTTGATTTAAAAGTGCAGTTCATACATCCATTGCATTATTTTATATCTATGTTTCACATAGTTGAACCAAGCTTGACAAAAAATATAATGGAAAATATAGTGTCATCTTAGATTCAATTCCTTACAACGCTAATTTCCTACATAATTATAAGGGATTGACTAAACGTCTGAAGAATATTTGCAAAGAAAAACGGTATTTATTTCTTCATCTGCTTTTGCAGGTTGGTTATGGTTTAGTTACAACTTAAACTGTTATCATGTGACATAAGTTGTGAGCAGTAAATGTTAAAACTGACCAGCTAGGTTTATCACAGATAGATAAAAACATTAAAGCTGGGGCTGCAATAGACAAAGTAGCATCAAGTTGTTAATGGGCAGACAAGTTTATCCACGGATATAGGGGCAATCTGTCCAAGACCAAAAAATTTACCTAACATGTCATATATTATCATCTGTTGGTCTCTATCGTTAAAAAATGTCTGTGTCAACAAAAATAGTTAAGAAATTAAGCAAGTAATGTTAACTAACATCTACTATATAAACAACAATCGTTGTCTGTCTATCTATCTGTCTGTCCGCTTTATAGAGTACTGACAGTACCTTTCGGACTATTAGCCGCTAATTTTTTTCTGATGGTCATTGAGCCATGCGGCTTATATTAGGGCACGACTATTCTGTGGTTTTTTCTTTCACCGCTAGGGCGCATTAACGGGAATATCCAGTTAGTACACGCCTCTATTATAATACGTAACCTACTATTCATCGTAAGGATGGACAATAAACACCATGTTTATAATATTGTATTTTTTGGAGTTGTCTTCTCGATAGATTGAGTAACCGATAACTCCGGAATATGAGTATGATAAATAAATTAAGGTATAGAGCGGTCTTGTCTTTTTCGATTTGGTCGTACGAAGCAAACTTAATTAATATGAGTAAATAGTAAAAATAAATTAGTAGTAAATATTAGTAGTAAATTAAGTAAAATTTATTACTTAATAAATAAATGAATGAGTAGTAAATTAAATCTAATTAATATATACTGCCAACATGTACCGGGAAGATCATGTGAACAATTGTTTCTTGCAACCACTTGAAAAACGCTGTTTTCTATATAGTAGATAGCTGAAAGTGAGGTGGGAGAGTTGGAATACAAAAATGTATTCTTTTGGAGTCCGGATTTCTACCGTGATGGACGCACTGGGATTGAGATAAACTCAAGAACGCTATTTGAATTATAGGAAACTTGAATTAAAGGTACTTTGAATTATTACATTGATTGCATTTATCAGTAACGTGATTGATTGAGATAGCTACGCTAGGCTTGATATGGTGTTGTTATAACATAACCTTAGTTATAAAAGCAGTAAAAGGAGCTACAACAATATCATAGATTTTGCCTACGTGTTAACAAAAAACTGCTATTCAAAAGATTCATTGTATCTATACTCAGTGCAATTGATAAAGCGATGTGAGGCTACGAAGCGATCCCCTACAATGCTGCTTATTCTTACAAAACCAATACTTCCACCATCATCAGAGTCAGTGCTTCAATTGTTATTTTACTGCTATTTTTTACTTCTATTGATATTTGCTATTTCTGTGTAGTCACAAAAATCTGTATTGGCTATAATGTCATCAACGTGAGCAATTATTTGTTTTAAACTGTAATTAAACAATTTGTTTTCAAGTTGGAAGTTCTCAACCAAAGTATTAAAATTAAATTTTAGGTTTTTTTATAGATGAATATTTGGTTAACAATGTCACTACTATAAAAGCCCTAAAGATTGTTGGTTTTGTTATTAACAAATAATAAAATTCAGCTACTAGCAATTGCTGGGAAAGTCGCAAATATGAGTCTACGGGGTTCAACCATAAAAAACGCGTAAGTTAATCTACTTCAATGAAATGGTTGAACACGTTGGATTTGCCTCTGTTCGTGATAGTAAACATGTACACTTCTTTCCGCAACTGAATTACTTTTACTTATTTTCCAGCTACGAGTACTACAGAACTACAGCTATTACATATCTTGCACGGCTACTGCTACTGCGTTTTACCTACTAAAGTTCTACAACGAAAAGGTTAGTACATCTTATTCAATGTTGTTCGTCCATGCATTACCACACATCCACTACTTAAAAGCATTAGATTTGCTACTGTTCATGATATTAAGCATGTTCATTATCTTCCGCAGCTGAGTTACTTTTACTTTTTTTTTACCAACCAGTACCACAGAACTACAAAACTTCCATGGGTACTGCTTCTGCGTGTTACCTACTAAATTTATCCTTAAAAAACGTAAACACTTCTCATTCAATGTTGTATTGTCTATAAATTGCCACACATCTACAACTTAAAAACGTTAGATTTGCCACTGTTTTTGATAGTAAACATGTTCATTACCTTCCGCAGCTGACTTACTTTTACTTTTTTCCGGCTACAAGTACTACAGAACTACAGCTACTACATAATTTTAACCAGCGGGCCGAGTGTTGCATTAGGCAACGGAAATAAACAGCATCAGCGTATAATACAAAAAAGTACACCATCTCATTAACTTTTAGAAACGCTTGAAGCAGTACAATGCCTCCCAAAAAACCTACTGGTCGAACGCAAGAACAGATTGGCTCCCATAGAGAAAGAGACCGAATTCGCAAAACAGCAGCTAGACAAGCAGAAACTGCAGAAAAAACACAGCTACGCCTACAACAAAACCGAATAACTGCTGCAGCTGTTATAAGTGCAGAAACTGCAGAGCAAACACAGCTACGCCTACAACAAAACAGAATAGCAGCTGCTAGAATAGCAAAAAACACTGAACAAACACAGGTACATCGAGAGCAGGCCAGAATGAATGCTGCAGCTACTAGAAGTGCAGACTGCTGGGCCGACCCAGATGTGACTCAAACGGCTCAGAGCAGCGGCTACATTGGCCAGATATGCAGAAACCTCTGAGCAGGCGCAGCGGGGACAAGAACATGATGCACTAGCTACAACAGCTGCTCGGCGAGCTGAAATTTCTGAGCAGGCAAAACGACGACAACAGCAAGAGGCTCTAACTACATCAGTTGTTACCAGGCGCCGCGTATGGGCAGAAAACTTCGCACTTGACTAAAATTCTGCTGCATAGTATAGGGCTGAATTTTTTTATGGAACGAATTTCCAAAAATAGTTCGAGATAATGCCTTCTGTTGGAAAGGCGAGAGGCTATATATGTAGTTTATATAGTAAATTTTATTGACAATAAACTTTATCAACACAACCACGTTACTGCTGCACATTTTATATATACCATGTCAAAACACAGGCTATAGACGAAGAACTGGTGAGTCATGATTAGTGTTTTAAGCAGGTAGAAGTCACAATTCAATAAATGCTGGCAATAGCTTAGCAGTGCAAAAGCAAAATATTTTCTACAATCTTTTAAAATATGTAAAACTTTTCAATACTGCCAGGTTGAAGAACTTCAGTTTGCCTGGCAATGTCAATTTCACTATCAGTTCTGTACAAAATTAGGACGACTCCGATTTGAGTGGTGCGAGAATGATGCATTGTAGACTACCTGTAGAACACATTGCATATTTCTATTGGTCTTTCAAACATTATTGACATGCACGACTGTATATGTGTATGCAGTCTGATCAGCACAAAAATTTCAGTAGATTGCCTATTTGGAGTTGTTTTACAGTATGATAGACAACTCCCAATAAAGCTTGCTTTACGTAAATCTGTTTCCGAACATGGTTAATGCTGCTAGTACCTGTTTAAAAGAAGATTAAAAAGTTCACCATGGACAATTTCTCTGAAAGAAACTCTCTGGAAAAAGTTCCATCTTTTTTTATAATCTGACTAGTTGAACACCCAGCTTTGCCTAGGTAAAATAAAGTCTTTAAAGAGGAAAATTAACTTTTGTTTAACATATTCATATAAGTATTATATAAGTATTTTTTGCACAGCTCAATTGAGTTTGGAAAAGAAAACCAACTGTCAAGGTTTTCAAACCTTTTTAAATTACTATAACTTTTGAATTTAATATCTGGAAGGAACTGTTTCGGTGAAAAAAACTAGAAAAACAAAAACAAATTTGAAAGTCTTTAAATGTGAATGTGAAACCTTCAACAAGTATTATCTTAATATAGTCTGTTTTGCTATGATTACAATAAAACAGTTATCCGTTATACATTGATATGATTTTAGTTTGTTAAAGTGTTTGCATCATAAGGCTAACGTTTAGAAAATAGTAGTATAGAAAGAAATAGTAATTATCAGATGCAAGCACCTACTGGCAGAATCCATCGAAATCATATTTTTAAAAACAGTATACAAAGCAATATTTCAGTCTTAGTAACTATAGTTACATACATTGACTTTAGTGCATTTAGTGGTTATGAACTGCAAAATATTGTAACATGACAATGTACTGTGTGCAGAGTTCTTAGACTGAATTCAGCTTACTAAACACATTCTTAAATAAAGTTTTAATATTTTAGTAAACTTAAAACGTTTACCTAAAAATTTATCACTTTATTACTTTATCACTGCCATAGCTCTGTTTGTGAATCTGTTTTTACCAGAGCGGATATTACAAAGATAGCGAGCAATGTATATCTATTTTTGTTGGACACTTCTGCAAATAGTATATCAACATTGTTGTCATTTTGCAACAATCAGTGTAAAACTTGAACAAATATAATTTTCAGAGAATTTTATATGGATATCATACGGCATGAGAATATTTTTGCCCAATTTAAATAAGCATTGTGTGTTATAGAGGTAGGCTAAAGTATCTGATAGGTATAAGAGCATCAAAAACCGGTGGGCACAACTATCAATTATTATGCTGGAGAGTGTTCGATATATGGTAAAATGGTTAAGATTATAAGAACTCTTTAGCTTTTTGGTTAAATGCGGTTATTGAAACTTGTAATTGCAATATTTGTGTGTTCAAAACTAGCAAGAAGTAAAATTTTTAAACAAATATTTTAATAGCTATAACTGGACAGACTAACATTTGGATAAATGATGGCAAACTTTAGATGTAGATATATGGATTACTTGTTAAAATTAGCTTTGGCTCTACCACATGTTGTTTCATTATTGCAACACTTCTGAGCTACTGTTACATAAGATCATAAAATCATGAAACACTATGAATCAGAAATAAGCAAAGGTTCAAATTTTTTCATGCTCACACATAGTGGATGAACTCACTAAAACTGCTCTTAACCAATAGTTTTAATGAACGAGGCAAATAATTGCCAATTAAATCATTCACCATTCTTATTCAGCCAACTGTTATGTGTGGAAAAGAGATTAACTTTGATTAAATTATGATTCATCACTAGCGGCAACCAAGCGCTTTTGGTAAATTTGGTGTAAAATAACTAGAGTTATAATTTTTGGTCGTCGATAAGCGATTATATCTTTTGAATACCTTGATAGCTTGAAAAACCGATCGGTCCTCACCTAGTAAAGAAACATCTGTGAGTTCTTGAAATTTGGCTAGTAGAGTGGTTTATCAACCCTCTGTCTTGTGCTCAAATCAAAAGTTTTTTTCTGATGGTTTACTACATCTGGTTTAATACATTTAAGCAAAAACCTAAAACTTGATCGGTATTATACTGGTTGATACGATCATTTAAGCATTGAACCTTGATTTAAAAAATAACAATCTTAGTTGCCTAATTTAATTGTAAGAACTAATACAATTAAATCCTAAACACCTCTGGGTATCAAAATGTACATATATTTAAATAATCTAGTAATTACATGCTAATAATCAACCCGGTTTATTAAGGTGTGCATATATTTCTTTCTCATAAGTAGAGGGTACTCTAATACAACTGAAACCGTGCATTTTAGATGTCTATGTATAAACCAAACATCTGAGTTAAAACTGGAAAACTTTAAAATATTCTGCAACAAAAGTTCTGTTGAAGTTTTAAATGTTGCAAGCAAGGGCATTGCATGTCAAAAGTTTATTAATGCCTTTGTTTCTTTTGATCAACTTATCCCTCAAACTATATTTTTTATGTTTGACCTTCTTCCTATCAATCTTTTTGTTGTTCAACTAATATTGTATCATTTTTCCTTAAATATTTCACATTTTTATTCCATCTTCAATACCTTGTACATAATTGCCGTACAAAAAATTAATGACCTTAACGATTAACAATTAAACTGTTATATTTGTTTCTTTGACCTATTTATTAGTATAGCAAACTTGCCAATTTTTTATGGTTTAATTGTGTTTGTTATTTTGTGATTTTTTATTACTTTTAATGTTCCGGAGTCATTCGGTTAACTAATTTATTTTAATAAACTTGGCCTTTACCAACTTTGTTTCTACCAATAATTCTTTTTTCACCTAAACTAAGCAAGTCTTGATTTTGAACAGTTATGTAAGAGTTACTATAGTCCTGGCAGATCAGTGTGTTGTGAGAGATATTCAGGTGTACTAACTATTTGCATAACAATCCTAAAATACAACAAGGCAGTTGATTGGTTCATGTGTTCGAGTGTCGATTTACCAGGGTGAATATGAGAACTAAGAATCCAGTACAATTTAACTTTTTTACAACACACAACCGGGTCTTCAGACAGACAGACAGACAGACAATGCATATGACTACTATTATAGTAAGGAATAATCATTTTTTGTTTCTTTATTGTACATATTAGTTTGTCTATGTCGCCATATCTTTCGGTTGAATTTTAATAACATATGCAAGTTCAATTGAATATCTTTTAGGCGTCCCTACTATTAATTTAGAAAATGTAAGCAGCTCTCTTGAATGAAACTATAAAAGTTCATATTTATTAGAAATATAAATCGTGAAAGTCGGTCTCCATAAGAAGTTTGGCTGGGCTATGACTAAGAATTATTGTTGTTACTTTGGGAACCGGTTAGGATCATATTATAAAAAATGAAATTAAATTATATATTAAATATAAACTAAAAGTAAAATATTTGGAAAAGTCGGCCATATGTGGAGAAATGTCTCATATGTTTAAAATAGTTTAAAAAAAACTTATTAACTATTAAAGTTCAGTAAAAATTTACCTTTTGCTGGAACAAATTAAAGGTCTGTGAAAGGGAAGCAAAAAAGCAATCCATCCTCGGATGACAAAACCTTTGAAGTTTTCAATTTTTTGGCCACCAACTGGGAATAATGAAAATTCCAGTGAATAAGTTGTTAAAAGTAGCCTTTTTTTGCTGAAAGCACTATAAGTGTACAAATTTTGTTCATTATATGCAATTTAGGTCAACTTTTCTTTTTTAAACAATGTAAACAAGACTTATAACTAAACATATGTGACCGACTATAAGTATAATAGGTATCCTTGTCAGATATTAGTTGCAAAATATAGTGGAATGTCAGATTACATAAGTAGTGTGTTGGATCCTGCGACCCACACGTAGAGGCGACCTGGGTCGGCTTACTCTACCGGTCTGCATTCACCCTCCACAGGGGCCGTGTAAGTATTGCTCGTAGACCAACACGCGGAGGCGACTAGGTCGACTTACACCACCGGCCAATCACAACTACCTACACCAGGAATTGCTCCCTGGGAGATATAATGCTCGTACGACAAGGTCGACCTGAGGTCGACGCGGGTCGACAGTGTATTTCTAACCCTACTCCCAAAGCACAGTCCGAAGGACTTAGGCTTGGAGTACGTAAGTGCTCAGTGTGTTTCTGTATTGCGCAAGGAAACAGAAGAGTGTGGGTCCAACTGCAAAGCATGTATTGAACAACTTCTAGGCCGATAGACACGGCCTTATATATAAAAAAATATGTAAATGAGGTGGCTAGGGCCAACCTCCTCTAGGGGCGTGACTATATAAAATAACCAAGAGCACACAACTCTAATAATAATAACTAAAAAGGAGATGGTACGGCAAGTTTCCATCACACACGCCGCCCCTATAGACGGCTATCGGCTATATACAAAAAAACACAAGAAAAGAAAAAAAATACAAGAAATATAGGAACACACCAACTAGCTACAACAAAACAAACAAAGAAAAGGGAATATAATAATATAAGAGACCGCAATTACTAAATACCAAGGGAATACGGATAGTTATGTCGACCGGGTCGTCTGGGATGTCGACATACGATTTGCCAGATCCTCCAGGCGACGAGCCGCCCGTCGGAGGTTGGAGGCCTCTTCTCGTAAGGTATCCACTGTGACCCGGGGTCGTACGTCCCCCAGCCGGCTCTGGATGCTGCCTATTGTCGTCGACCTCCTAGGAGCTGGGACGGGTCGTTCCAGCTTAGGTGGGCTTTTCCACTTCTTCTTCGGGGGAGAGGGGAGAGGTGCCGGGGGTCCTCTTCGTATAGGTAGCTTAGTTTTAATAGGCCCGTAGGGTGTAGGCTTTTCAAAGGCCGGAGGATTGTTTAATCGTATCTTTTGGCTCCAGGCCGGGTAGCTGTCTCTGTCGACCTCATATATAGCAATCCCCTTTCCCCCGTGTGCCTTCCGTACTTCGGTATCCTTGATCCGAGCCTGGTGTTTGGCAATCGTATCTCGAGATGTGGAGTTCCTCCCACATTTGCAGAAAAATCGCGTAAAGTGCTGGGCGATATGGATTCTGCGTCGCCGAGGGGTAGAGATTAATTGTTGGCACAATGGACAGTTAGTACCTTTTTCTCGACATAGTTTCGAGATCGTTTTGGCTGTCTCTGCCGCAATCCATTTAGTTGGTAGTGGGGGGTGTGGAACGTGATTATCTAAAGACTCCGTTTCTGAGTCGTCCAGGGTTTCACCCGGTGCTGGGTGGAGCTCCAGTGGCAGAATCTTCACCTCTGGCAACAGGGGTAAAGCTCCGATAATTGGTGCCGGCTTCTTTACGGTTTCTTTGGTGATCTCCATGTTGGGAAAAGATATGGGTGTGTGCGTCTCGAGGTTGTAACAAGTAATGAGCGCGTTCTGTCTGGGACCCAAAATGGCCGCCTTCTGGCCTTGAACTCCGAGGGTCCCTCCCGATTGGATGGTGTTAGTGTCGTAATCGGCCAAGTACGCGGGAGGCCTCCTGATTCGCTGGGGCCGTGGTGCATCTCCAGCCCCGGTATCCCTAGCCTGGGCTCCCATATTTTCTGTGGCGCTTTCTTCCTCGAGTATCGACTCGTCGCCAGGGTCGGGGTCAATCATCAAGGTAGGATTGTGCTCCCCTGGGGGAACCAAGGGGTCCCTCCCGGGAATCCGAAGGGCTTCTGGCCTTCCTGGCGACTGAGGTATTCGCAACTCCGTTAGTTGGCTAGGCAGGGGCAACTCTGAAATAACTACTTCTGGGTTATCGTTTCCTCGTGCGATTTGCCTTCTGGGTCGGCCCCTCATGTTGGGACGGCGAGCAGGCTCGACTTCCACTGGGGCTCGTCCTTGTTGCACCGGACTGGGGCGACAGAGTCGTAATCTTCCCTCCGCTTGGATAGATCGCTGTCCATACCTCTCGATCTCGTAAGTGTGGTTTTCGTGACTCCTCAACACGCGATAGGGCCCCAAGTACTTGGCCGCTAGCTTCGGGTTTTCCCCTCTTCTCCGCCGCTTGCTCAACAACCACACGAGGTCACCCTCATTGAATAACGGAGGCTCTCTCGTGTCGGTTGACACAATTTCTTTTTGCCTATCTCTGAGGAGAGTATGAGCTTGTACCAACCGGTCGTGGACCGTCTGCACATACTCATGTATGCTTGCGAATGATTCTAGTCTATTCCCATACTGCAATTGGTCAGGAAGACGTAGTTCCCGACCCAACATCAGATAATTGGGTGTTTCTTTAGTTGCGGAGTGTGGTAACCCTCGCAGCGTCCTCATGATTTGTGGCAGTAGCTGGTCCCAATCTTCCTGTCCTCTACCCAGCAAGAGAGCTCGCAGGGAGTCACCCAACACGCGATTGTTTCTTTCGACCACCCCATTCCCTTCGGGGTGGTACGGGGTGGTCCGAGACTTATCGACTCCCCACAAGTCGCATAGCTCCTGGAATAATGAGGATTCAAATTGACTCCCCTGGTCGGTATGGATAATCTCGGGTAGCCCGAAGTAACTAAATACCCTTTCGTCTAGGATCTGGGCTACCGTTGGGGCTGTAGCGTCGGGGATGGCTAACGCATCTGACCACCTAGTGAAGTGATCAGTGAGCACCATCACCCAACTATTTCCCCGAGGAGTTGGAGGCAGGGGCCCCACCAAGTCTACGGCCAGGCGTTGCCACGGCCTCCCGGCGTACAGCCGTTGTCTGTTCCCGGAGATCCGCCCCTTTCCTATTTTGGCCCTCTGGCAAACCTCGCAAGAGAGGACTGCTCTCCGGATATCTCCGGCCATACCCGGCCAGTACCAGTCCAATTGGACGCGCTTCAAGGTCTTCTCCACCCCGCAGTGTGTTTGCTCGTGGGCTTTCCACAGGATCTCCTGTCTCAATGTTTTCGGGCATACCACCACTACCTTTTCTCGCCCATTCTGGGTAAGATGGAGAGTCAACACGCCCGACTCGTCGAGCTGGAGCTGGTGGAACATCCGGGCCAATCGTTGCAGCTCGGGGCTGCCCACTCGTAGCACTGCTTCTTCCACTCCTTTCCGGTCCCTGACGGCTTGGTAAACGACCCCTAGGTCGGTAGTGGCCCTCTGTTGAAGTGCCCGTACTTCGTCCAGCGGGGTTTGTACCACCGTCAGTTGTTCTGGAACCTTTTTGGCTACACCTTCACCAGTTCCATCCAAATTTTTGGTTTCGCCAGTTATCTTGACGGCCTGTGACTGAGGATCCTGAGGTCTTCTGGGGGGGTGGTCCAACACTCTAGGTGTTCCTGCCCCGCTCGGCAGCCGTACTGGGACCGGACTGGTTGGTATGGGAGTCGGGAGGCCGCGCCCTAAAACAGGTCTGTTGCCCGGTAGTCGAGGCCACTCAGCCTCGTCCAACTGGCGGGGGTTGGGACTGGATGTTCCGGTGCCTCTTGGCGGCTGTACCGGAACTTGGTCCACTGGCACCGCAGTTTCCCAATTCGTTCCTGGGGTTACTAGCGAGTCGCATACTTGCGACCTCGTTGGCCCTTGGTCCCGCCTCTCAATAGCAGCACACTGCCGGCAGTCGACGCACTGTCGTCGACTCAATCCATCGGCGTTCCTGTGTTTATCGCCTTTTCGATGGATGATTCGGTACTTGTGCTCGGCCAGACTCTCCAGCCACCGGGCCACCTGGCAAGAGGGTTCCTTCCTCCGGTGCAGCCAAACCAAGGAGGCATGGTCGGTTCGGATGGTGAACTCTCTGCCATATAGGTAGGACCGGAAATGCCGGACAGCTTGTACCACTGCTAGTAACTCCCTTCTGGTTACGCAGTAATTGCGTTCGGCGGAGGAGAGGGTCTTGCTATAGTAGGCTATGGGTCGCTCCGTGCCCTGCTGGACCTGGGATAACACAGCCCCAGTCCCTACATTACTAGCATCAGTATCTAGTACGTAGGGCAAGGAGGGGTCGGGATATGCCAGTACTGGAGCGTGTGTCAGCGACCATTTGAGCCTAAGAAAAGCTTCCTGCTCCTCTTCTCCCCATTTCCAGGGGACCCCTTCGCTGGTCAACAAGGTGAGAGGTTTGGCGACCGAGGCATAGTCCGGCACATATCTGTGATAGTACCCAGTGGTACCCAAGTATGACCTTAGCTGCGTCACATCTTGGGGTGCTGCCCATCCACTTATAGCCTGAATCTTTTCAGGGTCGGTAGCCACCCCTGTGTTGCTGACTATGTGGCCCAGGTATTTGACTTGGGTCTGGAACAAGCTGCATTTGGAGGGCTTTAATTTCAGCCCGGCCTGCCTCAGTCGCTCCAACACCTCGGCCAGCCTAGTGACATGACTGGAGAAGTCGGCTGACATGACGATGATGTCATCGAGGTACAGCAGCAGGGTTTTCCAGTGTAGCCCTTGGAGGACACGTTCCATCAGCCGCTGGAAGGTAGCTGGGGCGGAGGTCAGTCCAAAGGGGAGCACCTTCCACCTCCACAACCCACTGCGTGTGGCGAACGCCGACCGCTCCTGGGCCTCGGCGGAGAGGGGTACCTGCCAGTACCCGCTCATCATGTCCAAGGTACTGAAGAACCTACTGCCAGACAAGGCGTCCAAGCTCTCATCAATCCGGGGGAGGGGGTAGGCGTCCTGGCGAGTGACACTATTAAGTTTCCTGTAGTCTACACACAATCGCCACGCCCCGTCCTTCTTCCTCACCAAGACCACCGGAGAGCTCCAGGCCCCGTGAGCGGGCTCAATCATGCCTTGCTTTTCCAGGGCCGAAACCTGTCGTTCGATCTCGGCCTCCTTCTCGTGTCCTACACGGTATGGGTGTTGACGGATGGGTTGTGCCTCTGGAAGGAGGGGGATCTCGTGTTGTACCAGGGTGGTACGCCCCATGTCCTCGCTCCCTTGGCTGAATACATCCGCATAGCGGGTCAAGAGGTCTTTCATTCTTCGGTGCTCGGTAGGGGACGAGCAATGTGGTGCCGCCTGTTGGAGCAGGTCCAGCATGTGGGGTGGTACATTGGAGACAGAAGGGGGAGTTTCCTTGGAAACCTCGGCTTCTCCCTTCGCTGTCCAGGGGGCCCCTATTTCGTCCGGCCCGACCCCAGTGTATTGCCCCACGACCGTTCCTGCCGTCACGCTGACGGGATGGTCGGTGGGGTTCATACAACGGATGGCCACTCTCCCGTTCTCACCGGGTTGGTGTAGGCTGGCGGCCACCATATATCCATCCTTCGTTCCCTCAATTAACCCGACTGGTTGATAGGAGGAGGACGTGAGACGTCCGGCAACCAGGACCTCGGTTCGAGGGGGAAGCGTTGTGGCTCGCATTATCTGCACGCTGCTTGTCAGAGGTCGACCCTCTCGGTCAGTGCACGTCAACTTCTGTCCATTTAACACCAACGTGGGTTGCTGGAAGTTCATCTCGCAGTGGTGGTCGACCAGGAAAGGCATGCCCAGGATGGCATCCTCCTTCAGGGCACACACCACGAGAGACACAGTAACCTGGACACTCCTGACTCTGACCGGGAGAGTGATGAGTCCGTGGAACTGTAGCCGGGTGCCATCTGCCATTCGCCCATAGTCCTCCCGGACCTCCAATTTGCTCTTGACGTCTTTGGGTAACCGCTCAAAGACATGTCGTCCCAACAAATTAGAGGTACACCCGGTGTCCACGAGGAATTGGACGGACTGACCTCCGATGCGACCTGGCAAGAAGTAGCTGCTATTATGCGGCTTCCATGCTTCGTCTCCGTGGGTCCGTCTGGCTTTGCTAGTCCTCTGGGGGCCCTTCTTGGGAGGCCGAGACGGCTTAGGCCAGACGTAGACTTCGTCCTTGGCTTCTGAGAGTGGGAGACCTGCACACTCAGGTAAGGGTTGATATTGGTTATGCAAGGGGACCGGTGGCGAGCAGGGGGGGAGCCTGCGTCGCCTAGTCCGTCGTGGCTGTTGCCACTGTCCTTGCGAGGGTAGATTTGATCCACAGTCAGTACTTCCCCCTACTGCTGTGGATGGTAACCGTTTCCCGGCCTCGTGACTTGAGGCTGTTGTCCTTGGGGGGCTTGGGGGCACCGGCGTTGGATGTGCCCTGCCTGGCCGCAACCCCAACAATTTGGTCCCCTTTTGTCCACTCCCCGTTGTCCCAACAGCTTCCCTTCCCTCAGTCCATCTGCTAACCCCTTTATAGCCATCAGGACGTCGTTCAAGGTGGCTGATGGGGGTTCCGAATGGACGGGGGCGACTGTAGCGGGGGTAACTTCTTCCTCCTCCACCGTCATTATTAGGGGTCGGGCACCAGGTCGAGGAAGAGTGGGCTGGATTTGCAGGAACTCGTTCCCCGCCTGCACTGCTTCCTCCAAGCTCCGTGCCTTCATCGCTAACAGGTGGCGTTGGAGGGGCGTATTTCCCAGTGTCAGGGAAAACGCATCCATGGCCATACTGGACTGGTAGGATTCTGGGAGGTCAGCGTATGCTATTTTCACCAGACGCTCCATCTCTGTGGCATGCTCTTGGAGACTTGTCTTGGGTTCTCTTTTTAGGTGGAGTTTACTCCTAGCCTCTCTCGGGGAGAGCCCGTACTTCATGCGTAAAGCCGAGAAGATGGAGGCAGGTGAGTCCCCTCGACTGCATCCTCTGGCTCCCTCCTTCAGAGTCTCCCGCAGGTGGAGGAGCGTGGCCTTCTCACTCCACTCATTTGCTTCCGCGACCTCTTCGAACTGGGAGATGAATAGCTCTACATCCTCACTCCCATCGAACTTCGGAGGCTTGAAGTTGGCTCCCCCTCGGGGTATCTGTAAGGCTCTAGTGATAGCCTCTGTCAGTTGACCAATCTGGTCGACCTGGTGTAACTCTGCCTCAGCCAGATCTCTGGTAGCACTCCGTCGGCTGCTTGGCATGGTTACAAAGTTTATCTTAGAAGTTCGTGGTCAATCCCACTGCTGCCACCAGTGTGTTGGATCCTGCGACCCACACGTAGAGGCGACCTGAGTCGGCTTACTCTACCGGTCTGCATTCACCCTCCACAGGGGCCGTGTAAGTATTGCTCGTAGACCAACACGCGGAGGCGACTAGGTCGACTTACACCACCGGCCAATCACAACTACCTACACCAGGAATTGCTCCCTGGGAGATATAATGCTCGTACGACAAGGTCGACCTGAGGTCGACGCGGGTCGACAGTGTATTTCTAACCCTACTCCCAAAGCACAGTCCGAAGGACTTAGGCTTGGAGTACGTAAGTGCTCAGTGTGTTTCTGTATTGCGCAAGGAAACAGAAGAGTGTGGGTCCAACTGCAAAGCATGTATTGAACAACTTCTAGGCCGATAGACACGGCCTTATATATAACAAAATATGTAAATGAGGTGGCTAGGGCCAACCTCCTCTAGGGGCGTGACTATATAAAATAACCAAGAGCACACAACTCTAATAATAATAACTAAAAAGGAGATGGTACGGCAAGTTTCCATCACAGTAGACAAAACTGGTAACAAAAAACTTCCGCTACAGATAGTTAGGTCATTACTATTTCAACCATCTTTATAACTCTTTCCATAAAACACTCCTTATTAATCTTTTCATCTGTATCTTCATACATATCTTCATCGATGTCTTCATCCATATCTTCATTTGTATTTTTATTCTTATCTAATCCATATATTTATCCATATATTAATCCATATATTCGTCTGTATGTTTATCTGCATGTTTATTAGTAACTTCATTCATATCCGTGCCTCCATTCTTATTTTTTTTGTGTGTCTTCATCCGTATCTTTATTGGCATCTTCATCCGATTCTTCATCCGCATGTTCATCTATAATTTTATTCCTATCGCCATATTTATTTTGTTCAGATTCCTCTGTTGGAATGTTATTATCATTTTTTTTCCAAATCTAAATTTTCCATTACACCTTAACAGCAACTATCTAACTGCGTGGTATATAACTCAGCAGTAGATAAAATTCATTTATTTACCTGCTGCTGAAGGCAAATAATTTCTTTGATTTCACAAAATTTCAATATTTCAGATATCTTATATTCCATCTTTAAAGTTTTTAGAAGATTTCAGCTGAAACACACCAGACAGTTTCGCAAAAAAACAACAGAAAAAGCTATGTTGCTAGATATTTTGTATGCAGAAGAATAACAAGGCAATCTTGCTCAATAATTCAGAAATTTAAATGATGTTAACTGATTCTTTGCATGTATCATTGATTTGACCATATTTTTTTTAATTGAAAGCAAACAGTACAATACTATAAAATGGCACATTTTTTCATTCAATATATTTCTTGTTTGAAGGATAGAGACAAAAGCAAATGTGGAGATATTTTACCAATTAGGAGTTTTAAGTGGCTTCAATCTTCTCAGGGTTGCAACTTTATGTGCATTTACAGAATATATAACTATTTGTTAAAGTCATGAAATAGTGTTACTTTACACCAATGAGTCAATCACATTTCGTAGGGGTTTTTTAATCACGATAAATATGCATAATGCTTCTATAACTATGTGAAAAACTAACAGATAAGCACATTAAACTTGAAATGTCCCAAAAATATGTGATTATCTTTGGTGTTGATAGATAAATGTGAACCAAACTTTTTCCATGTAACCAATTGAAAGATACACAACAAAAAACATCATAAACTGCAAATATGCAGCTTGATAATGTAAATGGTATTTGATATTGGTAATCATGGCAGATCATAGAAGTTCAATAAGACTACTATTATTCAAGGAAGGTGGCCTACGTGTGAATTGGACTGGCATCCAGCAGGTGATTGCACTGCAGATTTTGACACTGTTCATCGACTGGAAAATACATCAGGGGCATAAATGTTTGCTAATCATTGATATTGATCAATGAATTTGGTGGTACCATAACCTTGAAATTCGCTTCGCTCAAATTCTGTAACTTCTTAACCCTGGTGACCATATTTTCTACTATAATACATGGTTGCTATAAATTTAAATTAAGCGATTTTGTGTTGCTTCAAAAAATAATGATTATACAAACATTAACTACTTTTATAAAATATTATTGTGAATTAATAAATTAAAAAAATCAGTAGTCGTGGGTTCACCGCCGGTCAGCCACAAAATCAAATGCCACTGACATGCTAAATTTAGAATCCTTAACACTATCCGCCCCTAAATGTTGCATAGCAGAACAAAAAGAAACAACCAAAGATTAAGAATCCCAGATGCTGGTCTAGATGATACTCGATTATTGATTTAACATGGACACACTATCTTGATACTGCTTTAGATCAGCAAGATGTTGATCCACTTTAAGTAATGTCTATTTAGGCTGGGTATTCTCAGGTTCCAGAGGCGCACATCACAAATGAATAACAGTGTCACTGTCACTAGAGGTAGTAGGCGTCGAAAGACTGTCCGTGATACTTCAACATTTTCTTTTAAAATCCTAGACTTTTTGTGCAATTTTATAATGTAAAACAAAATAATTGTCTTCACTGTTTTCATACTTAATATTTTTTTACCAAAGTCATTGTCATCATACTAGCTATTGTTTCAGCATCATCCGAGTCAAGCGCATCTTTGGTGTTGGTATTTGATAACTCAGCAAACCTTGCATGCATCGACTATTTCATAAGAATTATTTAGAATCATTACTTTATTTGCACCATCTTGTATAGATGTAAGGTCGACACAATTCATGATGCAGTCGTAGAGTTATTGTCTCCTTTAAATTCAGCTCCTCATGGCTGACAGACTAGACTGCCAGAGTTATGAGTACCAGTTTGCATGCTTGGGTCAGCAGCAGGTTGATCTTTTTTAGCTATGTCCATGTTCATTATGATTACCTGACTTGAAAAAATTTATCACAGAAAAAGCAACACACAATACACAAACAAAATGAATTTCACTTACACCCTAAATTAAAGTGTGATGCATGTATTAGTGATAATTTTGAAGACTACCTATGACATTCATCAGGGTACAGGACACCATTTGCTGCATGCCTTAAACTGACGATATTCTTCCCTAACATTTAATAATTGTTGTTTAGATAATGGTAATATTATTCTCATAGTTTGAAAGAAGACTTGGTCATGAAGCCTCACAGACCTCGCACTAACACACCCTATCTTACCACTGGGTGATAGAGACAGGCTTGCTTGCCAACTTCAGTCCGACGAAGCGATAGTAGATGAGCAATTATCATCAGACCAAGCATATGCACCAGGAGAAGCAGAGAAACGTGGATCATGCAAACTCGTTTTGTTTACTGCAGCTTCTGGGGAAGGTAGCGTAGGCTGACCTGCTTAAGCGGATCACAGAGTAAATATTTTTATTTGAGAGGCACTAAAGGTTACGCGGCGATTCGCCTTACAATTCCCAGTCCCAAATACCTCCTAGACTCAAAAGAGCCCATGAAACTTTTGTTGTGGTTTAGTGTTTTTCCTTTTCTCCTATGTTTACTCTCTATCAAAACAAGGTCAACGGGCTTGAAGCTAGAGTCCTCCTGACAATTCGCAGGATTTATGGGAAACCGCTAGTGCCACCATAAAAGACTGTAGGCCAACTAAAGGCACATTTTAGTTCTAAAGATATTCCTTATTTGTTATTAGCTGTTGACAATATGACTGGTGCCATGAAGCAGTTGGTCTGGTAATCTACATTTTCGGTTGAGCATCATAAAACTTGCAGTCTTTTCAGTGCTTGTCAGAGGAGTGGCGCTCAATGGTTTTAGGACCTGATGGAACTGGATGTGACAAATAGTCTGGTCATACATATCAATCTACAACATGGTTGGTATGGCATCACCCAGGCAAAGATTACCACGATTAATACTCTATTGGATAGCGGGTTGCATGGGGTTTGTACGAGTTTCAGCAAAACGCCACAAATGACATCGTTTTGTCATTAGGTCACCCTTGAATTTAACCTCGCAATCATGTCGAGTCCCTTCCGATAACCAAAACATCAAAATATCCTGTTATCAGGAGTTTCCATTACCGCAGGAACGATTGCAACCGGTATGGGTAACACATCTTGCCATTGGGTAAAGGCTTGGTGAGAATGATAACAAATTTATGACCTCTTGCACTTAAAGCTAATGGTCTAACTAGGTCAAACAGCCACATTTTGTCAGGGGCAAGGGGGATCCTTATCCAACAGGGTCCAGTGTTTAAAGAAAGATTTAGCCTATCCGTCTTTGCGATTTGACAAATTTCACAATTAATCACTACTCATCTAAAATCAGCAGTAATTCCTGGCCAGCAACATGTCAGTACTACCAGTGCAATATTCTCCATATAGCTACATGAGCAAGCGTACCAGTTTACAACATAACCTGCTGTCTAGTATCGTTTAGACAAAACATTGCTTCGCGTGGTCTGCTAAGATGCATGAGTCATGTTACCAACACATTATCCTCTCTTATTTTCCTTAGAGAGAATTGAGCTAAATTTCTTTAACTCCAGACTATCTAAATTAACAACATATTGATCAAGCTCTTGCTGAATGAGAACAATATTGCAGATCAATGATACATCATAATACGACTTCTGCTTTGTCAATCAGAAGGAACACATGGTCATCATCTCTGGCAGAGTCTGGAGGGTCAGGACTATGGTTTTGGTTAGATAGTCTCTGATCAACAGGATGCGTTTGGTCAACTGTTAAAACTGATGGTACATCATCGCGGCGATCTTCAGCAGAAATGCATATAAATAATATTTAGTCAAAATTGCCAATCAGCTCTCTAAAAAAAAGCGTACTGATGTTCACCAATTTATTTTGAAAGTCTCAATTTCCCCATAAATTCAGTTGCGGTGTGATTTCACTAATTAACTTAATTATGCTAGGCTGTCTACATTCCATCAGCATTTCCGTGTTCACTTACCGCTCGATACTCTATGACAAAATTGAACTCACTTAGGATCTCCAGCCATCTTGCGATTTGAGGAAAAGGAGGGGTTATCTTACCATGCCAGAGCAATTTAGCATTGTTAGTTTTAATATCGAATTTTTAACAATATAATTAGGGCAAAAAGTATGACACATATTTCACAACAGCCAATAACTCATGTCTCGTTACTCGATATTTTCTCTCAGGTACGGACAAGCATTGACTCTAATAACTTATAGCCCTTTTTTTGACCATTCAGCCTTTGAAAAAAAAACAACATCTATGCCATCAAGAAATTCATCGGTGTTAAAAGTGCAAAGAAAAAAGTTTTTGTTAAAAAAGTGTGGTTGTTGCTTTTAAAATACTACCAAAAAGTCATTCGCAAATGCACAGTATTCATGGCATGATGGTCAAGAGGTATGATTTCTGCATAGGGTGTTTGAGGTCCCGAGTTTAATTCCCAATCAAGCCCAGTCACATTATTTCAACATGATCCAAAAGCCCCCCGTCAGCATGATCCAACATACCGTTAGCCCCAAAGTCAAACAATTTAAAGTGGAGCATTTAAATATCAGTCATAAGGCCAGACTACTCATTCCAATCAGATTTGTTGTTGGACTCAAGGTGTAGATGGCTGCTGTCTCTACACATACCAATGCTAGTAATTAAAGCATTGCATAGACAAATCAAACTAGAAATGCAGGATTGCCATTGTTCTTTGGAGATTTTTGACAGTTTAGCTGGTTTTACTTTAAAAAAAAAGTCAGTTCACACTCATGCCCACAACGTTAAAACACACTGCACTGGTGTTTTAGATATGTTTTATTTGCGTCATCAACTCTCTATTCACCACTAACATGCTCCATTTTTGCAGCACAAGTAGCGTTGTTTGCATCTAAACACAAATAGCAGTCTGTAATTTTGAGATTTCGACTACAGGTTGGTAGCTGCACAAAGCTTATATTACATGTCCATTAATTCATTAGAGCATTGTATTAAACAGCACGCAAACCTGGATGGCTTCCCCACTAAGCATGCTACTATTTGCAATACTTTATAACCTTTCCATGTTGGTAATAAGTGTGTGTCTAGTTATCACAGAAAGTTATCATACACTACCACTAGGATATAAGTAATAATTATTTTTCATATGATTAGGAGAGGCCAGACTTCTCTAATGAGACAACTGCTGCTAGGGGTACCCACTGATAATCAACTCACTGGCTATTAACTAATTTCATAAGTCAAAGTAAATAAAACCTGCCCAAACTACAGACATGTATAAGAGTACCAAAGATGCAAATCAGGAGAAAAGTTGTTGAAGTACCCAAACTAAACATGCAATCGCGGATACACATCGATCCTGTCGGCGTTTTAACAGATCTCGATCTATACACTAGTGGGCTGATAGGTCAATACATATTTCCACCAACCATATATTTTGTCTTGTAGGATGGTGTTGCTTGGATACATCTTCCTGAGTTGACAACCTAAAGAAGTAAAGCTCAACTAGCCCTAGATCAAACATCTTTCCTATCTGCGCATCATTTTGCTCCAGAACTAGGTTTACTACCTTTTACATTACAAAGTGATTTAATTTACTCCCAGTTATTTTTGCAAAAATTGTGGTCAATGGTATATGGAGCCATTATTAATTGAAATAAAGAAATATCCTTATGTTTGTCTAGGTGTTACTTGGATTGTATTTTCTTAATAACCTTTAGTGAATTTTCAAAGTTTTACGTTCAACTTCAGCTAAGGAGTTTCTGCTATTACAGCAGGTTTGTTTGTAATACTAACTCAATTGCAACAGAGCTTTTCATGGAAATTATTTCTTACAAGTTGTAACCCCATGTCATGTAACACTTTATTGACGATTTCCAACCATGGCTTTGGTAAGACGGACATGCACTGCTCTTATTATTTTAATTACTTGGAATTCAGCTTGAAGCTATAAAAATAGATCAGTATTTACATGTAAATAGTCGCAGTAATCAATATATTCTACGGCACCGTTATGGGAGAGTGATAAACAACATGCATAATCTGTTCTATACATCAGTGTAACAGTTAGAGTATTACCTGTTAATCAATAGATAATTCTCCAAAATATTTAAATATTGTAAAGGACTGACTCAGGTAGCTGAGTCAGCTTTACTTCACTAACAAGGGAGGTGTAACCTGATCTACTGGTCTGCCTTATCCGAGGCCTGATTAACACGCCAATAATGGTCAAGTAAGTCTAAGATAAGTACCTGGTAGTCAGGCTTACTCCGAAGCCAAATCTGGCCTGCCCTCCAGGTCCCTATATCAGGCTAGTCTAGATCCACTAGCAGCTTGTGCTAGGCTTGACTTCTTATACTATGGCACACCCGATTCCGTCTTGACAAAGCCGTAGATCAATCTCTATCCCTATAGAGCGACCCTGGCAGCTCCGTCTGACATGTACAATGAGCTTGCTTGTACAACCATTGAGCCAACCGTGCAAGCGTCAATATAATCAGTTAAGCGAGTATAGTAGTTTTATTTGTGATAGCTTAGCAACATGCATATAAAAAATCGAGTGATATCAAGCACACCAGTGCACTCGTGCGCTGGCTTTATATAGCGGTCTAGCTCCGCCATCCAGTCTACTCATACCACAAAGAAAATGCACTAGTTATAATAATATTTGCACACAGGATAAATATAAGATTATATTTATGTCATTGGGGCACTGGGCGCAATAACACCAGCGCAGAAAATGTAGCTTGCCCAAATACCAACAGCAATCAACTCAGGCGAGTTGCAGAAAAGTGTGCTACTGAGAACAGCTAAGATCTTGAGGCAAGTGCTCAAACTCCCAGGTCTCTGGTAGGAGACCCGAGTTAGAGCAGAAACTACCCCCCCCCCATACTGGTTAACCGAGGTGAGAAAAGCTATTTTTTATTACATACCTATATATACATATATACCTAGATACACAATTACACATATATATATATATATATATATATATACATGTATATTACATATATATAATTATATATATAAATATATATATATATATCTATTAGCTGTACCACCCGACGTTGCCCCGATAATACAAAAGTCTTTGGACGGAAAATTCATTTGTATTTAACATATAATAAAATTTCTCATTCTTACATTCAAACTACATATCATGAAAGAAGTGTTTTGCGTAGTTGTAATAAATTAACAAAAATTAAAAACAACTGTAATGGTTTTAAAACTTTGTCAAACAACTGTATCGGTCAAGCTTTTAGCGTGGCATATTGCCAATGGAAAGTTCCGATAAGCTAGGTAATAAGCATGGCTTCTAATGAAGGTACTTCATGATATCTTTTCAGCATTTTTCAGCTCAGCTGTTCAAATAATAGCTAGAGCCAGAATGCAGACAAATATACGAGACACAGACATACTTTGAGAAAAAATAAATATATATGTACCTTTATACATTATATACCTATATATGCTTATATATAATTATAATTAAATGTATATATGCATGTATATATGCATGTATATATGCATGTATATAGATACATATGTGTATATATATGTATATATATATATATATATATATATATATATATATGTATATATATATATATATAAAAATATATATATGTATATATATATATATATATATATATATATATATATATATATTAATATATTAATCTACTGAATGCTCTTTTTTCTCACTATTTACTCGTAGTGGTGGTCAAGTAGAGGTAGCGGTCAAATAAAGGCATCGTTCAATTAGAGGTTTCACGATATATATATATTTTTTAGTCATTTTACTCTATATATACAATAATCCTTTTTGTGGTTTATTTTTGGTGGTCAACAAAAGACCCACATACACGCAATGTTTAATGTTTGATTCAGTTGAATACATATTAATCTTTTCTTCTCATGCGATATGATATTGCCTCCTAATAACAATGGTATAGAGAATCAAATATAAAAGTAATGTTGCAGCAGTTTGCTGCACCATATCCCATAAAATATTCAAATTTGTGCAATTTTTACCAGATTTATTTTAATTCTTTTAACATTTTTTAAACCTTGATGTACAGAAAATGAAATCATTTTTTGTAATAAATGTTTTGACAAAGTATGCTACGCTTTGAAAGACATCAATTTATTTGACGAATAACTTTCCCACAATAAGCAGAATGATTGCTTTACTATTTATGTTTGTGTCAAAAAAATAAAGAGGTCATCCAAAAACTATAGAAATTAGAAGACAGCAACTATAAAGTATCTCAAGAACTAAGGAAAACATACGATATAAGATAAAACAATATTGAAACTGTCTTATTTAACTTGAGGTTTTGTGGTCTCAATTACCAATCATCATGTACACAGTTTTAAAGGAATACGGATATTTCCAAGCAAACCAAGCCACTCCAAATGTCGAAGGTCGAGCATTGTTGGCATCATGCCATACTCCATTTAAATTAGCGTTTACGCAAGCGTTAAACCACCAGCCACCTAAAAATATGCATGTATTTTTAAGAAACAACCTGAGGTTTGCTAGACATTCTAAATCAAATTGGGTCCCTATTGTCAGCTACATTCACTATATCTAAGACTTGGTAAACTCTTTAGTGGTGTTCCACAAAAAAAACAAGACCTTAGAGAATGAAAATAAAGTACTCTCTATAAAATTGTCAGATAACAAGTACAACATGTCAGCCAACTATTTAATATAATACTAGAACAAGGATTCGGTTTGCAATGAAATCAACAATTTTGAATATTACGAAAATCATTACTGAAAAAAGTGAGCTGATTGCCGGTTAAATAATATAATACTAATAACCCTTTGCGCTGCTCCAATATCTTGCGTTGTAGGACTAGACAACAAGCTTCAAGTACATTCTAGTAAATAGCCATTAAATTATCTCCCTGATATCTAACCATGAAAATGATTTTGGATTGCATACATACATATTTGCGTTATCCATTAATGAATGTACAAGTAAACTCTACATACATCTCATAAAAAGAAAAGTCATGAGTCCCTGTACTTAGAGTTACATTGATGAGATTTGAAATATTTTTTGACATTTAGTTAGATTTAGTACCTAGTTTTACAATACTATGTCATGCATTGAGTCTACATTTGAAGAAATAGGATTTAGTAAATCTGAAAAAAGATCTTGTACCCAATCACAATGTATGTTCAGGGAAAAACCGGAGCTAGTTAGGCAGAGTACATGTAGCTTCAACAGGTATCTCACATTTCCACATTAGGAACACATACTTTATACCATATCAGACCAAATTAATAATGCCATAGTTTGACGTAAATGTTGCTATCAAGGTCAACGGTATTGATGGCTCTGAAGGTCTTTTTGGTTGCAGTTTATTACGGACAATTGTATGTCCTCCTTTTTGTCAAACAGCTATATGATTTTGTTATGTTACCTTGGAAAGTAAAAGCGCAGCTCCCAGTGTACCATCCATCATTGTCATAGTCAAAAGTAGAGAAGCCCATTTCATGATGATAAGAAAGAGAATTTCCTGCATCTCCGCTGTAACCACTTACCTAAAATTGAGACAAGTAAGTTCGTTTGAAAAAAACAGATTCATCAAGCATTCTGCTGGCGCAACATAATATCTCTACCTACAGGTTGTAAGCCAAACAGTGTTTACGAATACAAAGCCTTGTCATCAGAAATCTTCGTGAAATTGAAAATTACATTACCGACAATTGAATACTGTTTATTTACAATAAGTTGTGGATATAAATAATTAAACTACCCATTTACAGTATAATATAATTTATATTCACATTTACTTTATGCAGCGTTTCATTTTCAATGTCAAATATATAAACACAATAGCTATCTGAAAGAGAAATTTGCCTGTACATCTTTTGAATTACAAGTGTGGTTTACTTAACATACGTACATGTATTTCATATTTGCAAAACGGTATATATAGGAGAACAATTTTAAAATATGCACTTCAATCTAAAAGTTGTCGATAACAAATTTGTAGAACACAATCTCAAAATAAAATATATTTGCTTTTGTGTAATACTTAAGTTTAAGAAAACTCGATCCAGATTCCTTACAAGCAAAATATTCAAGTAAAATTTTAAAATACTTGAATATCTGTGGTGCACAACCCTTTAGCTATAGAAAAAATTAATAAATACATCAGATCTAAACAAAATATGTCCCTTCGCAAAGAAACTGTTGTGCATATACCTGTAAATATATACATGTGTCTTTTCGTCTTGACCGAAGACGAAAATACACTCATACTACATGCAAAAAACTGCTTGTATTTCAAATGACACGGCTTGGTATAAGAAATACACTAATAGATGGTTTGACGAAACATTGTGTAGCTTTGAGACGCAGAGACTTGTGAATTAGTAGGAACTTGCTTAATGACTCAAATATCCAAAGACTTGACTTGCAGAATTGGGTTATACGAAAACAAAAAACTTCCAGTTTGCAAGGGTACACCACAAGCTATAGGGAAAACAAATAAACTAATATGCAACATATTTGAAAAAAAAAACTTGAAAATTTCTATAGAAACAAACAAACGATCAGTAAGCGTTCTTTTTGTAACTTTTAATCTACATGTACAATAGTACCGCTACAAATTTTTCCAAAAGCTGGGTAATATAATACTGAATGTGCACAAACAAAATAACCATCTGCATTCCATATTGAAAAATTGAGCAGACATTGTGAACAAACGATTAAACACACTTTCATCCAATGAACAGCAATTTAACAGTGCAGTGCAACAATATCATCAATAACTCTACAGGAGTGGATGCACCAGCAAACTGCAATATACATGTAGTACCGACATGCAAAAATCCACAAAACGTAACAAACAAAGAAAAACACATGGTACAACCCCCCATTCAGCACCATTGTTGGCACCTTTATTGGACAAAAATTATTCAAGATCGTTGTGACATGCTTCCCAAAGGAACACCCACTCGAAGCAACATTTATTAGAAAAAGCTTAAAACAGAGCTACTCAGTAATTCCAAACCTGAAGGCAATATTGGATGCAAGCAATAATAAACTCACCACAAAATATTACACAACAAAGAGAAGACAATGAAAAATTTGCAACTGCAGACAAGAAATAAATTGCTCTTTGGAAAGACAATCCTGAGCTAAGAATTTGATATACTAAGCAACAGTGAATCACAACTACAGCTACTACAGCTACAGCTACAGCTATAACTACAGCTACAGACAACCATGCACCAACCTACATGTACACAGGACTTTACTCAACAGAACTTAGAACATGATATAGCAATCATAAAGCTTGGTTTACCTACAATAACAAACAGCACCACACAGAACTGAGCAAGCACATTTGGAAGTTAGAAGAGAGCAATTCAACGTACAACTTAACATGGAAAATATAAGCTCAAGCACAACCTATACAATCAAAACCAAAAATGTAAACAATGTTTTCTAATAAAATACTTCATGATATACAGACTGAACTTGAGCACATTGATAAAAATAAATGAGTTGTCTTCTAATTGCACACTTGCTGGAAGTCACAGACGCTCCGCAACTTACAATCGAGTTACGTTCCTTCGTAAGGTGAATTCATTCTTGCTTCAGTGCTATATTTTGTATTATAATTTATGTTTAAGGCCCATATAAGTGTATAAAAAGTTTTATACAGGCAGGTTTGAGGCTTGTATAAGCAGCATGTATTGGTTTGCACTGAAAAAAAAATTTCATGGAATGAATATAATACTGTGGTGGACGCCGGACCATGAGGTTGCACTTTTTTATTTATCGTACATGTTGTCCTTTCTATTATATTGTTGTTTTACTCGTTATGCCATCACTCATCGTTGTTGACTTATTTTATAGTATTTGTCCTTTTGTTATATCGTTGTTTTACTTGTTATGCTATCACCTATCTCCACTTGTATTGTCGTCATACTAACGAACTAGCAACCCTATTTATCCACCTTGTTAGCCGGTGTTCTTACCAAGAGTATGATCACTTAGTTGAGCAGACCAGATAGCCATACACTACCTAGCTAGTGACGTTTCCTTTGCTAATAAAAAGATGAATGAAAATAAATGCACTCTCTTCTCTTTATTTATTAGTCTAGATCGTGCCAAGTAAAGGCAGGTAAATTCTTTTACAACACAGAATATAAAATAAATAAAAAGTTCTTTGCACACTGAAGATACGTTCACGCGCTTATGCACTGCAATGAACTGGACAGATGACGGTTGATGCTGGAGGTGCTTCTAAGTAGTTCTTCTTTTCACTGCTAATACGCCCATAATACCATCAATAATATCATTGGTATTAGCGGCGGACATTAACACAGACATGTTTGTATCTAACGGTTGTTCGTAACTCAAATGGTCGTAAGTAGGGGAGCGCAACGCAAAAAACAAATCTGTATGGTGCTTTTACTGAATGCTTACTGTTTTCCTAATAGTTTTTTTATTGTGTAGACATATATATATATATATATATATATATATATATATATATATATATATATATATATATATATATATATATATATATATATAGTAAGTGGTTACATATGTATATGTATATATATATAAATATATACATATATATATATATATATATAAGTATATATTTATATATATGCCAAACATAAAGGCAATATTTATATATATAAATAAACATTTATATTGATGCACATATATACAAATTTATACACTTTTATGATCTATAAATATTTCAGAATTATTGACGGTTCAGTATGTAAGGTATTTATTTTGACACCAACATGGCATGATTATGTGATACACAGAAGTAACTGAAATTCCATGATATATCGGAATATTTAGATACGGTTGTATCTAGAAAACATACCGAAAGTTGGTAGTTACTCGTTTCGTTTTCTATTTGGAACAAAGAATAATTGGCTGTTCTTGACTGATTTTCATGATCTTCAAGAAATATACTCAGTCTGTGGTTCTTCTTTGTCAAATGGAAAATATTTTCCAGACCTTTAAACATACATCAAATTTGTTCAAGAAAAAATATAACATCCCTTGAACAGACAAATGAAAATCAAATATGTTAATTGCCACTGAACATATGTCTTTTTTACCTATCCAGTACTCTCTGTGTGGATTGCCAAAACCTTGAGCATATTCATCCCATCCTCTGTTGAAATCAATGGTACCATCTAGTCTCCTCTGTATTAAAGTCCAACCAGATTGATCATCAAACTGGCAGACAGCTAAGACAGGTGCAGACTCAGGGTCGGTATAAAGGGTATGCACAGCTCCACTGTTTCTTTCTCCGTGATCGAATGCATCTTGGCAGTCTGAAGGACAAACCAGTAACATCATTATGCAAACAAGGGTGGGCTATAGATTCATACTTCCAGTTCCATACTCTATTTATATTTTTTAAATAGACATTACAATGTAACGCTTAGAGATCTAGTACTATACAAAAGTTTACAAACATTTTACATGTAAACAAAGTCTTTTAACGAAAATAGACAAAATTAAATCATTCACCGGTAATTATCAGTTGAGATCTCTTTTACTGCTTTTAGTTCTTTTTGAATACTAACCTTGATAGACTCGTGGTGATGGAACTGTGTTGCAGGTAGAACTCTCTTCTGCACTACAGAACGCTTGCATCTATAAAATTTGTATGTATATGCATATATGAATTACAAGGAGAAAGTCAAAACAAAAAGATTAAACAGATGATTTAATGTTTATTTAATATTAGCAGCACTGTGGAGGATCACTCCGTGCTGAATTTTTTAGAATGAAAATATTTCCTGTACATGAATGACCATTTGTACACTCAAGTGACAATAATCAATGAATAAGGTTGGTTTGAATTGTAAACTCGCTTTATCTTGTGAGCCTATCTTTATCTAGCTGTCAAGAAGACGAATGGTTTATACTATTTTAGACAGTGTGCCTACCTAAACCAAGTGCTTTTCACAAAATATTGCAGCACATGCTCAATTACAATTAAAACAAAATTTGATTGCATTAGTTTATATTAATTCTGTTTGGGAGATTTTGTATGAACAAAGGTTTACATCAATGTGTGAAGCTAATCGAACCAGGCAACCAGTAGTTACAGTGCATGCATTTTACATAGGTTCAATTATGGCTTGCCAGGAGTTCTGCAGACTATGCGCCATTTTTGTTCTGTAAAATACACAAAGAGGTATAGCTGATTAGAAAATCTTCACCAAATGGTATCCTGTGATTTTGTTTTTGTTTTTTAGATTCAGCACTAGCACCTGTTTTCAAGTTCAGTTTATATATCTCAACACATATTAGCATACAGCTGAGATTAGCCATGATCTTTACACCAGATAAACCAAAATCTATTCAGTTGACACACTTGAAAGAATAAAATGAGACTAAGACTAACATCCTACCAGTGCCACTGGCATAAAAAACTCACATATAGCCAGCTCTGAAACACAGCTCTTTATAAGTACATGTATAAACAAGACTCCTAATGCCACCTGCTGCAGACACATTGGCTAGAAAGATCTTTAATATGAACTTTGTCATAGTTTGAACTTGAGATATTTTTGTATCCAGATATATTGATCACACAAATACAAATGAAAAACAAAACAGCAGCTACTTTGCCATGTACATGTATGTGTGAGTGGGAAATCTGTATATTTGTCCCTGGTACGAAGCGTTATGCCTTTTTCTTTCACAGCTGGCCGACGTCTACTCGGTAACCCACTTGGAGAAAGTGGTCGGCTTACTTAGACAACCTTGGTGGTGCCCAATCTGTTTTCACCACATAATATACATAATTACATGTATAGACATGTATTTACCAGTGGTGCTACCTGGCGTTTCTCAGGTAATAGAAAAGTCTCTAGTCAAAAAACTACTTTATGGTTAACATGTATATATACTAACATTTGCCATTCTAACTTTTAAACTACAATAAATACTAATAAATTAGCAATAACAAAATGACAACATCAAGATTTAAATGGAAATGTGAAATAGCTAGTAAGTTAGCCAAATTAAGTCGGTTTTGCTACAATTTCAAGAAAAAGATTATTCAGAAACGATATAATTATTGTGAACTCAGCAAAAAATTGTGATTATGTTGACTGAATAACAGTTCTTGCATTGGAGTGCATGGGTATAAAAACTTTACTGTTCCACCAGCCATCTAAATGTATCATAGCTTTATAAATATGTGAAAACTAACTAAAGAAAACAAACATAAATATAATATTTCGGGTGGTCTTTCTGTGACCAAACGGAGAAATAATGTTGAGAATCTTCCCACAGAAATGGAATAATTGTCCGCAAGAGGAGAATTGACTATGGCCCAATATATATTAATTAATTCTTACAAAAAATACTTCTCAACAGGGGTATTGTCACATGTTACTGCATGAGTGAAATATTCAGTGTGCGCTATGTCTATAGCTGAAGGTACCGACACATGAGCGCTTAGAAGTATACAATTGGATACATATCGGTTGTGTACCACATATACCATGTTTATAGAGCAATATTTTGATCTAAAATAATATATATATATTACATGGGCATCTATATAAAATATGTATACATGTAAACATAAAATATACATATAAAACATATGTATCTATGCATGTATGTACACATGTATACCCTAGTGTGTGCATATATTCAACTGTGTAAGTTCGTGTATGAATGTATATGAGCGTGTATGTATGTGTTTGTATGTGTTTGTATAT